>NW_007245792.1:540456-551031 GCF_000164805.1 Carlito syrichta | reverse complement strand
AGCCTCCACCTGCTGAGCTCCGGGCGATCCTTCCGCCTCAGCCTTCCGAGTAGCCGGAATTACAGGCATGCGCTACCACGCCCGGCTGAGTTTTTGATTTTATTGTAGAGATGAGGTCTCGCTGCCCAGGCGGGTCTCGAACCCACGGGCTCAGGTAATCCACTCACCTCAGCCTCCCAAAGGTGCGGGATTACAGGCTGAGTCACCGAGCCGGCTATAAGGAACTATTTCAATGAGTGTGAATTTTAAGCAACAAACAAACAAGGCGGGGACTGAATCACCCTGGAGTAACCATGACTAGGCTCCATTTTCACCAGTCCTCCGGCCCTTTCCCTGTGAGAGCTGCAAAGTCGTGGCCTCTGCCATCAGCCATCAGCCATCAGCCAACAGCCTGCTCCGCGATGCCCCTCAGGCCCTGCCCTGGGCCTTCCTTGACGCTGTGATTTGGGCCTTCTGTTGAGACCCTTGCCTGGCCCTCGGGTGTGTTTAACCTGGAAACTTGGGTGAGCTAGACGGGATGCACCCTTCTTGAAGAATGAGGGATAGAAGCCAACTGACACATGTTCCCCATTTTCTTTCCTAGCAGACAGTTCCGAGATGTATTTCATAAGATTCCTCAGAAGATTCTGATGAATTAAGCGCCAGTTGACAATAGTGGCCAACTCAGTAGCTCTTTCTTGGTTTGGCTTTTAACCTCCTCTTTCACTCATTCATTCCTCTTTTCTGAGCTCAGTTCCTAAATAGGATACTGTGTAGCCCAGCCTTTGTCTCAGGCTCACCTTGGGCAGAAGTTTCGAGGGGAGTGTGGAATTACTAGAGGAAAAGGGAGGAAGAGGGGTTGGGGAGATGGTGAGAGCAAGCTGAAGAAGACAATGGACTGTAGTCTTCTGAGGAGGAATACAGTCACTGCCAACTCTTAGGCCAGCAGGCAGTCTGGAGAGAAAATACACTGCCCAAACCCAACCTCCTCCCCCTTGCAGTTCCCTGCCAGGGCCCCCTATGGCTAAGCAAAATCCCAAAGGGTGAGGAAGGAATTCGGTGAGTAGAGATCAGCTTCCCAGGGCACAGAGCAGGTGGGAAGGATGGAGAGGAGAACAGAGGCAAACAGAATTTTCAGCACCACTAGATTTGTCCACCTACCAGTTTTCTCTCCTACTGACCATGAGTCTAACACAATTGGTATGACATTCACAAAGCCAAGTTTTCAAATGGTAAGTGCTTCTAAGATGAAGTTACTCTTCTGACTACCTAGGAATAACTTGTCTGCTACACAGATTTTTTTTTTTTCTTTTTTGGTTCAAGGTCTCAGTCTGTGGCCCAGGCTGGAATGCAGTGGCACGATCACAGCTTATCGCAACCTTGACCTCCTGGGCTCAGGCAAGTTATCTGCCTCAGCATTCCAAATAGCTGGAACTACAGGGGTGTGCCACTACATCTGGCTAACTTTTAAATTTATTTTAATTAATTAATTAATTTTAGTTGGAGTCTCACTCACGGCCACCGCAGCCTCAACCTGCTGGGCTCAGGCGATCCTTCCACCTCAGCCTTCCAAGTCACTGGAACTACAGGTGCGTGCCACCACCCCTGGCTAATGTTTTTGATTTATTGCAGAGATGAGATCTCGCCAAGTTGCCCGAGCTGGTTTTGGACACCTAAACTCAGGCAGTCCTCTCGCCTCGACCTCCCAAAGTGCTGTGATTACAGGCTTGAGCCATTGCGTCCAGCAATTTTTTTATTTTTTCTAGAGACGAGGCCTTACTATGTTGCCCAGGCAAGTCTCAAACTCCTGGACTCAAGCAATCCTCACTCGTTGGTCTCCAAAATTGCTGGGATGGCAGGCAAGAACCACTGTGCCCGGCTGTTACACAGATTCTTATACGTATTTATCACCATTGAGCATAATGGATATGTTAAGCTTGGTCATTATTGGGATCAAACAGTCTAGTATATTAGAAAGAATATCAACTTGAATTCAGAACATCTCTGGTTCAAATCCTAGCTCTGGCTGGGCGTGGTGGCTCAAGCCTGTAATCCCAGCACTTTGGGAGGAGAGGTCAGAAGACTGACTGAGTCCACGGGTTTGAGACCAGCCTGGGCAACATGGTGAGATCTTGTCTGTACAATAAATCAAAATATTAGCTGGCTGAGGTGGCACATGCCTGTATTTCCAGCTACTTGGAAGGCTGAGGTGGAAGGATCACCTGAGTCCAGCAGGTCGAGGCTGAAGTGGCCATGAGCGTGCCACTGCACTCCAGCCTGGGGGACTGAGTGAGATTCCAACTAAAAAAAAAAAAATTCCTATCTCTGCTACTAACAAATGATGTGCCCTTGAGCAAGTTTCCTAACCCTTTTGAAGTCTCAGTTTCTCATCTGTAAAGTGGGATTAAAATCTCTACTATATCACAAAATTTTTGTGAGGATACAGTAAAATAAGATACTGTAGATGGTGGCTTTTTTAAAAATTTTTTGATTTGGAGTCTTATTTTGTTGCCCAAGCTGGAGTGCAGTCGGATGCTCACGGTCACTGCAGCCTCGACCCGCTGGGCTCAGGCGATCCTTCTGCCTCAGCCTTCCAAGTAGATGGAACTACAGGCATCTGCTACCGTGCCTGGCTAATTTTTGATTTATTGTAGAGACGAGGTCTCGCCAAATTGCCTGGACTGTTCTCGAACCTGTGGGCTCAGGCAATCTACTTGCCTCAGCCTCCCAAAGTGCTGGGATTATAGGCTGAGCCACCAAGCCTGGCCAATGGTGGCTATTTTTCTGACAGCTCATTTAGATAAGTGCTTCTATTTTATTTTTATATTCTTAGATATTGACTTATATTAGTAATTATACAGAATTAGATGTAAATCTCCAAAATCTACAAGTCAATCTAAACTTGAAAGGATTTCCTCTAAAATTATCACTGGATAACTGTAATATTTTATCATCCCTTCTGTCTTTTTTGCTATTAACCATATAAAATATCCTAGAATTAATAGTAAGTAATAAATGAGCTAGGTGTTCTCCAATCGCATTCAGACTTCTATGGTCTGTAAATCAAAATTGTTGGAAATGAAGTGATTTATTTTCAGACTTCATGCACCAGTCTGACTGCTGACAGAGATGAATCACTAAGAGAAAGGCCTACATTTCTGTGCTCTTTACAACTCCTATGTCAGCTGAGCAGAACACAAGCTCACTGGCAAAATGACCACTGCCTGGATATCTAGCACGTGGGGACGTTTCATCAACAGGCTTGCCCTCAGCTGTTTGAAAATGCCTCCAGAGACTCTGTCACCTTCTATGTGTTGATGGAAGAATGTGCCCTTTCTCAGGTGCCAGTTGCAATCCATCTTGCATCCAAGACCCTGTGACTTTGTGAAGTAGAGCACATTTAGTTCTTTTCTTATCCTTTGCAGAAAATCTACCCAATGCCTTTGGAGTTGTCTCATATAAAGGAATTACTTTCTTCTGACTTATACAATCATTTTCCCTGCCAGGCGCGGTGGCTCATGCCTATAACCCAGCAGTTTGGGAGGCTGAGGTGAGAGGACTACCTGAGTCCTTGGGTTCGAGACCAGCCTGGGCAACTTGGTGAGACCTCATCGCTACAATAAATCAAAAAATTAGCCGGACATGGTGGCATGCGCCTGTAGTTCCAGCTACTTGGAAGGCTGAGGTGGAAGGATCGCCTGGGCCCAGCAGGTTGAGGCTGCAGTGGCCATGAGTGTGCCACTGCCCTCCAGCCTGGGCGACAGAGTGAGACTCCAACTCAAAAAAATAAAATAAAATAAATCATTTTCCCCTTATTTTCTTCTTTTTTCCCAAATTAGATTTTTTAAAATGTGAGTGAAGAGAACAAGAAACAATTTATCAAAGAGAAAAATACAGGCCGGGCGTAAGGGGCTAAGCCTGTAATCCTAGCACTTTGGGAGGCTGAGGCGAGAGGACTGCCTAAGCCTACGGGTTCAAGACCAGCCTGGGTAACTTGGCGAGATCTCATTTCTACAATAAGTCAAAAAATTAGCCAGGTACTGTGGCGCATGCTTGTAGTTCCAGCTGCCTGGAAGGCTGAGGCAGAAGGATCACCTGAGCCCAGCAGGTCAAGGCTGTGGTGGTCATGAGTGTGCTACTGCACTCCAGCCCTGGGCAACAGAGTGAGACTCTGACTCAAAAGCAAAAACAAAAACAAACAAAAGAAATGAATCAAATCTTTCCTTCAAAAAAAGAATCAGAAAAGCTCTATTTGTAATTTGAGGCTGGGCACTAGGAGTACCATTGCCTTTGGACTCTGGTAACAGGAATTTTTTTTCATTACTTAATTAATTAATTTGAGACAGGGTCTCACTCTGTCATTCAGGCTGGAATGCATGGGCATGATCATAGCTTACAACAGCCTACAACTCCTAGGCTCAAGTGACCTCCCTCCTTTTATACCCATAGATACTGATGAATGTTATTAATAAATTGCACAGAATTGGATGTAAATCTCCAAAATCTACAAGTCTCTCCAAATTTGAGAAGATTTCTCTTAAAGTTATCATAAGAGATGTAATATTTTATCATCCCTCAGTCTTCCAAGTAGCTAGAACTACAGGCGTATGCTACCATGCACAGTTAATTTTTTTTTTTCTGAGTTGGAGTCTCTGTCACTCAGGTTGGAGTGTAATGGCATGCTCCTGGACACTGCAGCCTTGACCTGCTGGGCTCAGGTGATCCTTCCCCCTCAGCCTTCCAAGTAGGTGGAACTACAGGTGCATGCTACCATGCTCAGCTAATTTTTTGATTTATTGTAGAGATAAGTTCTCACCATTTTGCTCAGGCTGGTCTTGAACACCTGGACTCAGGCAATCTTCTCGCCTCAGCCTCCCAAAGTGCTAGGATTATAGGAGTACACCACCACTCCCAGTCAATTTTTTGATGTATTGTAGCAATAAGGTCTCACCATGTTGCCCAGGCAGGTCTCAAACCCCTGGGCTCAGGGCATTTCTCTCACCTCAGCCTACCAGTGTGCTGGGATTACAAGCATGAGCCACAGTGCCCGGCATTCTTTTGAATTTTTAAGAACACAATACATTGTTCTTAACTATAGTCACTATGTTGTATAAGAGATCTCTTAAACTTCTTTCCACTGTCTCATTGAAACTTTGCATTGACCAGCATCTTCTTCTTGTACAAATTCAACAGGAATTTTTAATCCTGGATCCAGGAAACTGATTAGACTCCTCACTGTCTCACACTTCCCTTTTATAGTGTTACCTGCAAAGAATTGTGGAAGTCCATTCTGGGTGAACTGGTTCAAGTCTGTAATCTCAGCACTTTGAGAGGCTGAGAGGAGAGGATTGCCTGAGTCTAGGCGTTCAAGACCAGCCTGGGCAAAATGGTGAGCCCTTATCTCTACAATAAATAAAAAAATTAGCTGGGCACAGTGTTGTATGCCTGTGGTTCCATCTACTTGGAAGGCTGAGGGGGAGGGATTGCTGGAGCCCAGCAGGTAAAGGCTGCAGTGGCCATGAGCGTGCCACTGCACTCCAGCCTGGGCAACAGAGCGAGACTCCGATTCCAAAAAAAAAAAAAATTGTTTAAGTTCATCTTCCTCCCAGAATTTGAAAGCCATTTTGGGGAAACAGGCAGGGTCAAGGAGTCTCACTTGAGGTGGCGTAAATGCAAAGTGGGAACCTGAGAGAGGCTCCTGTTTTATGTTGTATCCTCTCTTGCTCCACTGTAATACTGGCCCTGAAAGGTACCTGGCCTTGTCTTGGAGGACTGAGATTTAGACATGACAGTGATTGGATCTGGGTGTCTCAGGAGCACAGGCATGGACGCAAATGCACACTGGCTCAGGTGCTGTACCAGCTCCAGTAAAGAGAAAGTGCTGGTTGCTCTGCCTCAGCCTCAGCTGTGTAAAGCGACAGTTTACCCGTGACTAAAATTCACTCAAAACACCCTACATGCACCTGCAACTGATTAGATCTCCCAAAGCCAGTCCAGGCTGATCCACCTGCCTGCTTGAGCCATGGAGAATTTATTTCTAGAAATGTCTGGTTTGACTGTCTCTCAGGAAGCTGACAGATGACTGGCTTGATCTTCAAGTAGATTCCCTCTGGCCCATGGTCTCCATTTCTGACCTCTGCCCCAACTCCAAGGGTCCTGAGATCCACCCTTTGTTCTCTTTGGTGATCAGATGATGCGTTCTGAATACCCAGATACTAGTTCTCAGCGGGGCTGTGTGTTCCCCATCAGAGGGAATGAGACTGTTCCTAAAAATTTTGGCATCTAAGTATCTTTACTTCTTTGGTTTTGCATATTTAGAATAAGGCTTTTTCTCATTCTCCTCAGATACAGCCCAAGCACCTTGATTATTTATCGTTTCCTCTGCCTGTATTCACAGAGTGTGATTTAAATGTCTTGCTCTCCCCAGACAAGACCCCTGGGCTCCACGGGTCCAGGGTTAGTGTCTCATTCAGCTCAGATTGCCACAGCACTTAATCCAGTTTCTGGGACTTCAGAAGGCGTTCTTTTTATTATTATTATTATTTTGGAGTAGGAGTTTCAGTGTTGTCCAGGCTGGAGTACAGTGGCACACTCACAGCCACCACAGGCTCGACTTCCTGGACTCAGGCGATCTTCCGCCTCAGCCCTTCAAATAGGTGGAACCCTAGGCCTGTACCACCACACTTGGCTAATTTTTTGATTTATTGTAGAGATGAGGTCTTCCCAAGTTGCCCAGGCTGGTCTTGCACCCCTGGACTCAGACAATCCTCTTGCCTCTGCCTCCCAAAGTGCTGGGATTACAAAGTGAGCCACTGTGCCCGGCTCAGAAGGCATTCTTAACTGAATGAATAATCGGATGCTTAACTGTCAAAGGGAATTCACATAAATTTTTGCTTTCCATCAGACTGAAAGTATTCTTCTTGGTCCCAAGCTTCTCTTTTGCTAGCCATGAAACTGATTCAGGAAGGCATTGTGGTAACTGAGGCATGGCTGAAAGGAGCATGAATACAGATCAGGGAAGAGACATTGCCATGAGTCAAACGTAGGTACTCGCTTAGATAATAAAGGGTAACACCAGAGTTAGTAATAAGGTAGATTAGACAACTAAAAAAGTACAAAATGAAGAAATAATTGTCAGTTGGGAGTGTGCTGCTTTAGAACGTAAGTGAAAATGTTGGCAAATTCTATTTATGTTGGATGAGATCCTTAGACTCTCTTATTCCAAATATATTGTAAAATGTGTGTGACTCAATATAGTGTATCCATGGGGTTGAGTCAGGAGTATTGTGATACAGTAGAAAGATTCCTTCCTCAGTGTGTGTCTCTGTTACTATCTTGGTGGTGGTTTCTGAATGAGGCATTTAAGTGTTCTGGGCTTAATTTTTGTTCCAGAAAACAAATGGAATAGGCTAAGTGGTGCCTAAGATCTTTCCAATCTCTAAAATATAATGATTTTTATGCTTCTAAGTGGTTTAAAAAAACACACAGTTGTTCAGAGTGTTCTTCACATTTACAAAAGGTCATGGGCTTGGTGTGATGGCTCATGCCTATAATCTCAGCATTTTGGAAGACTGAGGCTGGAGGATAGTTTGAGGCCAGGAGTTTGAGACCAGTCAGGGCAACATAGTGAGACATTGTCTCTACAAAAAATAAAAATAAATGTAGAAATGTACTTTTTTCCATGAATATAATATAAATACATAAATGTAATTTGTTATATATTTGATCATTTTAAAATATTAATAGAAGTTAATTAAAAACTCTACACTGTAATAATGTTTTCACCCGGGACAGCAGTTTCTTAGGGCTGCTAGGAGGGTGTTACTGCTTTCTCTAGCTCTGAGAGCCACAGAAGCCTTTATTTGAAATCCTGGTAGGAAAAATGATAAACATGTCACAGGGCGGGCATAAATAGGGAAGGGAGGTGGATGGAAAAGCTGTAACTCATATTTGACTTCTTCCGCTGTAATTGTCCCTCTACCACCATCTCCATAGAGCCAAGAGGAAGTGTGGGGAAGACAGAGATGAGTTGCCAATGTATCATAAGCAAATTGAAATTCACCAGTTCCTTATCCTTTCTGTCTCCCACTATTTCCCCAGTGCTCCTAATCATGAAATAGGGTGATCTTACATCAGAAGCAGAAAAAAGAGGGGATTTGGGAGAAGCTTCTGATGAAAATAGAATTCCTGGCCAAGGTGAGAAGACTGGCTGAAACCAGGAGTTCGAGACCAACCTGGGCAACTTGGCGAGACCTCATTTCTACAATAAATAATAATAAATAAATAATAGCAATTAAAAATAAAAATAATTTTAAAAATTAGCATGGTGGCTCACACCTGTAGTTCCAACTACTTGGAAGGCTGAGCCTAGCAAGTCGAGGCTGAGATGGCTGTGAGCATGCCACTACACTCCAGCCTGGGCAACAAAGTGAGACTCAACTCAGAAAAAAAAAAAAAAAGAAAAGAAAATCGAATTCCTTTTGCCTTACAAAAATGTATAAATTATGCACAAAATTCTTTTTTTTCTTTTGAGTGATCTTTCTGCCTTAGCCTTCCAAGTAGCTGGAACTACAGGGACATGCCACCATACCTGGCTAATATTTTTTTAAATTTATTGTAGAGATGAGGTCTTGCCTAGTTGCCCAGGCTGGTCTCGAACCCATGGGCTCAGGCAATTCCCTCACCTTGGCCTCCTAAAGTGCCAGGATTATAGGTGTGGGCCATGGCACCCAGCTTCTTCTTCTTCTTTTTTTTAATCAGAGTCTCACTCTTGTCCAGGCTGGAGTGCAGTGGCATGCTCATGGCTACTGCAGCCTTGACCTGCTGGGCTCAGGTGATCCTTCTACCTCAGCCTTCCAAGCTGGAACTACAGGCGTGCACCACCATGCCAGGTTTATTTATTTATTTATTTACTGTGGAGACGAGGTCTCTACATGTTGCCCAGGCTGACCTGGAATCCCATGGTTCAGGCAATCCTCTCATCTTGGCCTCTCAAAGTGCTAGAATTACAGGTGTGAGCTGCCGCGCCCAGCTAAAATTCTTTTTGAGCTAACTTGAGCATTGGATTCCATTAATACACAGCATATACTACCAATGTCTGTCAAAAGAATGAGATTTTGCAGGACTTCTAAGCAAGTTTAATAATGAAGAAGATGGCTGGGTGCAGTGGCTCATGCCTGTAATCCCAGCACTTTAGGAGGCCAAGGCGAGAGGATTGACTGAGTCTTGGGGTTTAAGACCAACCTGGGCCACTTGGTGAGATGAGACCTCATCTCTACAATAAATCAAAAAATTAGCCTGGCATGGTGGCGCATGCCAGTAGTTCCAGCTACTTGGAAGGGTGAGGCAGATGGATCGCCTGAGCCCAGCAGGTTGAGGCTGCAGTGACTGTGAGCATGCCACTACACTCCAGCCTGGGCAACAGAGACACCAACTCAAAAAAAATGAGGAAGACACCGAACCTTGGCTTTTCCCTATACTAATGCTAAAACAGGTTCTGATAAAACAAACCAACACAAACCAAATAACTTCCTCTTTCTTCTGTATTTCATCTCTTTCACAGATTTGGACCTTCCCAGAATATCTATCATCTCAGGTCAGGTCAGGGAGGCCTTTGACATAGCCCTGCCCAGGGAACTAGCCTTTTGATGGGCTAGCCACTTTACCTTCATGATCTCCTGATCACCACACAAAGATCTGTACATGGGATGGGGCCTCCTTGATTGGAGCCATATCTTTTTTTTTTTTGAGTTGAAGTCTCACTTTGTCACTCAGGCTGGAGTGCAGTGGCATGCTCACGGCCACTGCAGCCATGACCTGCTGAGCTCAGGCGATCCTTCTGCCTCAGCCTTCCAAGTAGCTGGAAACACAGGCTCGTGCCACCATGCCTGGCTAATTTTTATTTATTTATTTATTTATTTATTTATTTATTTATTTATTTATTTATTGTAGAGACGAGTTCTCACCAAGTTGCCCAGGCTGATCTCAAACTCCTGGATTCAGGCATTCTCTCATCTCGGCCTCCCAAAGTGCTGGGATCACAGGCTTGAGCCACTGCGCACAGCATGGGGCCATAATCTTATTTTCTTCTTGTCTGTCCCTGCCTAACCATTACCTGTGTCATGGGAATTGTGCACCTGATTCAGGATTTTATTTCAGAGGGAACCTGGGCTATGCATGTATTCTTTGTGGATAAATTCTCCCTGAAATTCCAGAAAGTCCAAAGTTAAATCACCTAGGTATATGTTTGCCTTGGTGTATGATCTGTGATCAAACTGGTTTTATCTGGCATGTTGTTCAGAGTGTAAACGAGGGTGGATAGTAGGTGGCAGCTGTAGGAAGACAGCAATTTGATGAATGACAGCTATAAGATGACATAAGGAAGGACAGCACTAAATTTGTTGTTCAAGCTAATTCTGCCACAGGAGAGGGCCCCGGGTTGGGAGTGACACACTGATAGGGTCAAAGTTTAGAAGTGTCAAGGTTAGCCGGAGTTCTCTCTGAATAATACAAGCTTTACTGCACCATCAGCATTGACTGAAGGTGAAAAAGAGACGGAGTTGGATGAGTGCCCAGATAAAAGTGGAATTGATTTTG
>NW_007245792.1:539203-540307 GCF_000164805.1 Carlito syrichta | reverse complement strand
TGTTGCCCAGGCTGGAGTGCAGTGGCATGTTCATGGCCACCGCAGCCTTGACCTGCTGGGTTCAGGTGATCCTTCTGCCTCGGCCTCCCAAAGTGCTGGGATTACAGGCTTGAGCCACTGCGCCCGGGTTTTTTTTTTTTTTTTGAGTTGGAGTCTCACTCTGTCGCCCATACTGGAGTATAGTGGCTGCTCCCGGCCACCGCAGCCTCGACCTGCTGGGCTCCGGCGATCCTTCCGCCTCAGCCTTCCGAGTAGCTGGAACTACAGGCGCGCGCTACCACGCCAGGCTAATTTTTGATTTATTGTAGAGATGAGGTCTCGCCAAGTTGCCCAGGCGGGTCTCGAACCCGCGGGCTCAGGCAATCCACTCACCTCAGACTACCAAAGGCGCAGGATTACAGGCTGAGCCACCGTGCCCGGCCTTTTAGCCGCCTTTCAAAACCTCCTCAGTCATTGCCTTCTTCGTGTACACGTCTGACTCTTTCCCCTTCGCCAATGCATCATTTTCCCTATACTCTTTCTAGACTTTGTGTATATTTCAATATACTGAAACTATCCATCCACGTTCTGTTTATCTGGTCATCGATCTCTCCAAAGCATATGTAAACCCCTAGAGAGAATGGATGCTATTTTGCCCGTAGCTCTAAGAGTGAATGGCAAGAGTAGAAACAAAGTCAGTGTGTTTTTACTTGAGCTGATTGCAGTCGTTTTGATACGGTAGCTCCAGAAATGTACTGTCCTCTTAGTGCAGAAAGTCTCTCACCGATATTTCATTTATTTTCTGACTCAGTAAGGTTCCCTGAAAGTCAGTTCTGATCTATTATGCAATGTCCTTTTCAAGAGCCACTTCCTCTCCCATCCCCTGAACATAAATGTACATGCAGTCCAGGCAAAATACTTCTCTGTGAATTCAACACAGTGATGGGAAATGAAAATACTATATTGCATTAATTCTAAAACACAGTTTTTTTTTCCAGTTTTTAAATGGAAATTAAGGATTATTTCACAATCAATGGCATCTTACAATTATGATTGGCTAAGTGTTTTTTTCTTTCTGTGTGGTACCTAAAATAATGAGTCTTATACTTTTTTTTTTTTTTTTTG
>NW_007245792.1:538707-539183 GCF_000164805.1 Carlito syrichta | reverse complement strand
CCCAAAGGCACGGGATTACAGGCTGAGCCACCGAGCCCGGCTAGAGTCTTATACTTGATGATATCTTAAATTTGTTATAAAAGAAGTCCTACTGGTGGCCAGACCAGACCTGCCAGGTTAGAGAGTAAATTCTGGATATCTGGCCAGTCATAGTGGTTCATGTCTATCATCCCAGCACTTTGGGAGGCTGAGGTGAGAGGATTGCCTGAGCTCAGGGGTTTGAGACCAGCCCGGGCAACTTGGTGAGACCACGTCTCTAAAATTAAAAAACAATAAAAAAAGCCAGGCGCGGTGGCTCACACCTATAATCCCAGCACTTTGGGAGCCCGAGGTAAGAGGATTGCCTGAGCCCACAGGTTGGAGACCAGACCTCATCTCTATAATAAATAAAAAATTTGTGGAAGACTGAGACGGAAGGCTCGCCGGAGCCCAGCAGGTCAAGGCTGCAGTGGCTGGGAGCGGCCACTGCACTCCAG
>NW_007245792.1:516058-538670 GCF_000164805.1 Carlito syrichta | reverse complement strand
AAAAAATTTAACCGGGTGTGGTGGCACATGCCTGTAGTTCCAGCTACTTGGAAGGTTGAGGCAGGAGGATTGCCTGAGCCCAGCAGGTTGAGGCTGCGGTGGCTGTGAGCATGCTGCTGCACTCCAACCTGGGTGACAGAGTGAGACACTGACTCAAAATAATAATAATAATAATTAGCTGGATGTGGTGGTACACGCCTGTGGTTCCCACTACTTGGAAGGCTGAGGCAGAAGGATCGCCTGAGCCCAGCAGGTCGAGGCTGCAGTGGTTGTGAGCGTGCCACCGCAATCCAGCCTGGGCAACAGTGTGAGACTCCCACTGGAAAAAAAAAAATTCTGATATCTTCCAAGTGCTACATTAAAAACAAACCAAAACAGAAACAGACTTTGTAGAATAGAGCAAAATGGTGAAAGGTACAAGGATGATCAGAGTACAAGGTTCATGCGATATTAATTGTTATATCTCAGGCATCTAATCTACTGTGTACATGACACGTATTTGTCACTTAATACTAAAAAGTAATTGCTAACAGGTTTTGAGTCCTTACTCTTTGTTAGTCACTGTGTTTTAAGTGTCTTTCATATAGAAGCTCATTTAATTCTCAGGATAACTCTTTGAGTGGGTTTGATTATTATCCTTATTTTTCAGATGCATAAAGTCAAGTTGAGAGCAGAGATGACTTGTTCTAAGTCCTATAGGTAGAAATTGACAGAGCTGTGCTGGATCACAGGCCCATGTGACTTCAGAGATCAAGTTCTGTTGTTCGGCGCAATGCTTTCTCCCTGCAGACTTTGATTTTGAGTAGGTGGTGTTTCTACGGCTTTTGATAGCCATGCGCTTGGTCAGAGTTGTTGGGACTCAACTTTCTTTCCAAATTTCAACTTTTCCAACCATATTTCTGGGCCCCATAGTCTCCAGTGGCATTAAATGCCTATCTGAGATTCCATATTTAGATGAATATGGCTAATTTGTAATAAACAGCCCCCTGGAAAATATTTTTTATCTGAAGTGTACAGGTAAAATCCTATCAAAAACAACTCCCAAAAAAGCCATTTGTGATTATGATGGTGTTGTATTTCATAGATGTGATATTGTGGGCGTAAAACAAAATTTTTCATAAGTAGAAAAAAATGCAGCTGGACATAGTGGCTCACTCTTCTAATTTCACTGCTTAGGAAGGTTGAAGTAGGATCTCTTGAGGCCAGGAGTGTAAGATCAGCCTGGGCAACATAGTGTGATCTTGCCTCTACTACCACTACTACTACTAATAATAATTGAAATAAAACAATCCAAGCTCCATTTTGGAGGATTGCCACCCTTGAGTTATCTGGGAGGAAATAAACAAAGACCCTTGGGCTTGACTGCCTCCTCTGTTGGGGCTGAGAACTATATTTTTTTCCAATATCAAATCTCAAGCATAATCTTAAATAATTGCTGAGGACATTTTTTACATCAGGCACAAAAGAGTCTGTTAGGCCAGTTCATCTTTTCCTCTTTTTATTCGTTGCAGAGAGTAAGAACTAAATGTGGTAGAGTGGACACCATGCTGGGCAAAGGAAGAAGCACTGACCTAGACCAAACCTGAGTGTGTACCAGTCACCTGGAGGGCATATTCGAACACAGATGGCCAGACCCACCCCCAGAGTTTCTGCTTTATTAAAAGATCTGTGGTCTAGCTGGGCTCGGTGGCTCAGCCTGTAATCCTGCACCTTTGGGAGGCTGAGGTGAGTGGATTGCCTGAGCCCGCGGGTTTGAGACCCGCCTGGGCAACTTGGTGAGACCTCATCTCTACAATCAATTAAAAAATTAGCCGGGCATGGTAGTGCGCGCTTGTAGTTCCAGCTACTTGGAAGGCTGAGGCGGAAGGATCGCTGGAGCCCAGCAGGTCAAGGCTGTGGTGGCCGGGAGCAGCCACTGTACTCCAGTCTGGGTGACAGAGTGAGACTCCAACTCAAAAAAAAGATCTGTGGTGGGCCCTGAGAATTTACATGTAAAACAAATTCCTGCCGTGTTCGGTGGCTCAGCCTGTAATCCCGTGCCTTTGAGAGGCTGAGGTGAGTGGATTGCCTGAGCCCGCAGGCTCGAGACCCGCCTGGGCAGCGAGACCTCATCTCGACAATAAATCAAAAAATCAGCTGGGTGTGGTAGTGCATGCCTGTAATTTCGGCTACTTGGAAGACTGAGGTGGAAGGATCGCCGGAGCCCAGCAGGTTGAGGCTGCGGTGGCCGGGAGCGGCCCCTGCACTCCAGTCTGGGCGACAGAGTGAGACTCCAACTCAGAAAAAAAAACTCCAAAAAAACCAAATTCCTAAATGCTGCTGGTCTAGGCGCCATACTCTGAGACCCACTTGGATTCTGCTTCCTTACTTTGTTAGCTATGACTCAAGAAATTTAAATTTCTTTTATATATATATATTTTTTATTTTTAAATTGTGGGGTACAGTTAAGGGTTAGGTATACAGATATGCATTGTGCAGGTACCCTTGTTGATGAGGTATGCCCCCCTTCCCCAGATATTGACTACCGTTAATTCCACCTCCCTTCCCCTCCCTGCCCCCCCCATAGTTTCCTGCCACTGTCAATCCTTTTCTTATAGTATTATGGTAATTGTTCTAGGTCCACTTATGAGTGAGAACATGTGATACCCAGATCTTTGTTTCTGTGAGAGATCACTCAGTGTTATAAACTCTAATTCTATCCAGGTTGCTGCGAAATTCATGATTTTGTTCTTTTTTACTGGCTATGACTCAAGGAATTAAAACTTCTAATCTGAGACTTGGTTCCTTATGTAAACTGAACTGTAAATACCTGTTGTGCCCAAGTATTTTGTAAGACTTTACAAGCCTTATTTTATAAGACTTTTACCAGAATAAAATAATACATATGAAAATTATTTAAGGCCAGGCATGGTGGCTCAAGCCTGTAATCCCAGCACTTTGGGAGACTAAGGCGAGAGGATTGCCTGAGCCCAGGGGTTCGAGATCACCTGGGCAACTTGGTGAGACCTTGTCTCTATAGTAAATTAAAAAATTACCCAGGCATGGTGGTGCGTGTCTGTAGTTCTAGCTACTTGGAAGGCTGAGGCAGAAGGATTGTCTGAGCATAGCAGGTTGAGGCTATGGTGACCGTGAGCATGCCACTGCATTCCAGCCTGGGTGACAGAGTGAGACTCCAACTCAAAAAAAAAAGAAAGAAAATTATTTAAAAACTTGTTATTGTTGTTGTTACTAGTATTATTGTGAAAGAAGCTATAGTTGTATGCCACCCCAGAGAGGACCTGACAGAACCTGTGAGTTGCACAAGGCTTAGGGCAGTAATTCAGAGAATTCAAAGTGAATACTGCATCCTAGAGTATCCAACACAGAGGCCTTGGGAACCAGCATGGAACACGAATGAAGACAGCTTGGATTCCATTGTTGTACTCCAAATCTGTATGTGTGAGTTCAAATCCTGACTCCATGAGACTTGAGTCTGTATCCCATCTGGAAAATGGGAATAGGAGAATCTCCCTTACCAACTTATTGTGAGGACTGTGAGATAATATATTTAAAGAACTAGTGCAGTGCCTGGCACATAGTAGGCACTCAGTAAATATCAATTCCTAATATAGTTATGAGAACTAAAACCAATGGGCAAAAATAATACAAGGCCATGTTGGTAAGAAAGCCGTGTCCCATAAGGCTTTGAATGAGCAATTGGATGATGCTGCTTTGAGTGAGCAATTGGACTCACTGACCTTCTAGGCTACTTCCAAATGAGATTCTCATGTCAGCACAAAGCAAATGTGTCCAATCAGTTGCCAGCAAGCAGGGCTATTTTCCCGTTTTCCTTTATGACAGACAGCTACACCACTCATTTCTTTGTTCTGACCTACCATGTCATTATTAAGCAACACTTTCTGGAATTCCCTAGCAGGCAGAGCACTGACAATAGAAAAATTGAAATTACGTGGAGATTAATGCACAGAGCTCTTCGTTTTCTCCTGGATTATGTGACACTTGAATCAAGCCTCAACTAGACAACGCATGACAATGCATCGAGCTCCGTACAAGCAAACGCCAGATAAACTTCAGCAATCTGCTCCGGGTGGGTGGAAGTTCCAGACTTGCAAAACCCTGTAGTTAATAGAAGCAACAACTGGAACACAATTGCTGACCCAGTCACCGAACCTGATGTCATGTCATGGTGCTGGAATGCAGCCTGGGCCACGCTGGACAGACTTTCCTCCCTACCTCATGCTGATGAGAAGTTATTCACCCAGACTGCCTGTCTTCTTCCACATCACATGAACGTACACTTTGCCCATTCAACTTGACATCTCAAGTCATACAGATGGGCAGGGTGTCCTTGAATATGCAAGCCTGTTCTCGTGATGGCAAGTGGTTGACTCAGCAAAAATGGGAGAGTTTCGCGAAGCTTCTTTCTCTTCTGTACTGGGTTTAAGTGAACTGGGTGGGTCCCAGGAGAGGTGAGGAAAGGTGAGGGCGAGACATTGTAATCTTATCTGACAGCACAAGTTGTCTCTCTTCATGTTCCTCACCAGCAAATATGAAAAATCTAATTCTTTTTTTCTTTTTTTTTTTGAGTCGGTGTCTCACTCTGTCGCCCAGGCTAGAGTATAGTGGCACGCTCATGGCCACTGCAACCTCGACCTGCTGAGTTCAGGCGACCCTTCTGCTTCAGCCTTTCAAGTAGCTGGAACTGCAGGCATGCGCCACCATGCCCAGCTACATTTTTGATTTATTGTAGAGACGAGATCTCATCATGTTGCTCAGGCTGGTCTTGAACCCGTGAGCTCAGGCAATCCTCTCGTCTTGGCTTCCCAAAGTGCTGGGATTACAGCCATGAGCCGCCAAGCCTGGCAAATCTAATTCTTTACATGAATGCCTAATATGTCATTTTTTCATCTAATTTTTTTTTTTTTTTTTTGAGTTGAAGTCTCACTCTGTTGCCCAGACTGGAGTGCAGTGGCCGCTCCTGGCCAACACAGTCTCGACCTGCTGGGCGCCGGCGATCCTTCAGCCTCAGCCTTCCAAGTAGATGGAATTACAGGCATGCACTACCACGCCTGGCTGATTTTTTGATTTATTGTAGAGATGAGGTCTCACTGCCCAGGAGGGTCTCGAACCCGTGGGCTCAGACAATCCACTCATCTCAGCCTCCCAAAGGCATGGGATTACAGGCTGAGCCACCGAGCCCGGCTTTTTATCTAATTTTTAAGTTACGAGTGAGGTATCTTTGGCTTTTTTTTAATGGAAATACTTCCTACAATTGCAAGATAATACGCTATCCATTTTTTAGAATTTTTCTCCCCCGATTTGTTGTAACCTCTTGACATTTCTGCCTTCCTCTCTGCTTCTGAATCCCAATTACCTCTGATTTGGAGAACTTTTTCTCGGTTTCTTCAAGTTTTAGCCTCTGCAGCACTGACTTCCTTTCCATGTAACTCACTGCCAGCTTCCCTGGTGATTTCCAGATTCATAATTCTCTGGTCACTTCCACTTGGATGAGTTCTTTCTTACTCTGGCTCAGCCACTCCCCAGGAGGTCACACCTTAAGCTTGGTCACAACTCAGATCTGTTCCACTTTCATTACAGCACATTCTGAAACTCCCTCCTTTTCCTCCTTCACTTCTTCTGTTTTACTTTTTTTTTTTTTTTTTTTTTTTAAACAGGATCTCTCTGTCACTCAGGCTGGGATGAAAGGTCACAATCATAGACCACTGCGACCACTGCAACCTTGTCCTCCTGGGCTCAAGCAATCATCCTGCCTCAGTCTCCTGAGTAGCTGGGACTATAGGCATGGCCACTACGAGCAGCTGATTTTTTTTTCAAAGAGACAGGGTCTCGCTATATTGCCCAGGCTGGTCTTGAACTCCCTGCGTCAAGCAATTCTACCAACTTGGCCTTCCAAAGTGCTGGAACTATAGGCATGTGCCACCATGCCTGGCCTTGACTTTCACCTTTTGTTTTTTTTTTGAGTTGGAGTCTCACTCTGTCGCCCAGACTGGAGTGCAGTGGCCACTCCTGGCCACCGCAGCCTCGACCTGCTGGGCTCCAGTGATCCTTCCACCTCAGCCTTCCAAGTAGCTGGAACTACAGGCGCGCACTACCTTGCCCGGCTAATTTTTTTGATTTATTGTAGAGATGAGGTCTAGCCAAGTTGCCCAGGAGGGTCTCGAACCCACGGGCTCAGGCAATCCACTCACCTCAGCCTCCCAAAGGCGTGGGATTACAGGCTGAGCCACCGAGCCAGGCTTGACTTTCATCTTTATCAAGACCTTATTGTATGACCCTTGTCAGGTCACTTACTCCATCATATGGTTTTAGTGTTTTTGTATTAGTCTAAACTCTGGTCTGTCACTCAATTCGCTACCACCTTATAATCGCCTTCTGCAATATCTCTCAAATTCAACTTCCCTTCCCATTCCTTCTGGTACTCTCTAGGACACTTGTAAGGCTATCCTACCTATCTTCCAATCTTTTCTACTTGAATCCATATAAATTATCAATTTTAGGATTATCGTCCTGATTTTAAAGCTCCATGAGAGCTTGCGTCCAATTCTTTTTTTTTTTTTTTTTTTTTTGAGTCAAAATCTCTCTGTCACCCAGGCTGGAGTGCAGTGGCATGCTCATGGCCACTGCAGCCTTGACCTGCTGGGCTCAGGCAATCTTTCCACCTCAGCCTCCCAAGTAGCTGGAACTACAGGGTGCACTACCACGCCCATCTAACTTGATTTATTGCAGATACGCGGTCTCACCAAGTTGCCTGGCTGGTCTCGAACCCGCAGGCTGAGGCAATCCACCCGCCTTGGCCTCCCAAAGTGCTGGAATTATAGACCGAGCCACCAAGCCAAGCCATGGCTGTCTTCTTGACAGTAGATGTAGCTCTGGGAGGGAAGAACCTGTAGCAGTGGGGTAGGGAGAGGTCAGGTTCAGCCAGATGACCAAAGGAATCGCCTAATGTTGGGGAGTTGTTTCATATCCCTCTTTTTTTTTTTTTTTTTTTGAGTTGGAGTCTCACTCTTGGCCACCAGGCTAGAGTGCAGTGGCACACTCATGGCCACCGCAGCCTCGACCTGCTGGGCTCAGGCAATCCTTCCACCCCAGCCTTCCAAGTAACTGAAATTACAGGCATGCACCACCACCACGCCCAGTTAATTTTTTGATTTATTGTAGAGATGAGGTCTCGCCATGTTGGCCAGGCTCGTCTTGAACCCCTGGGCTCAGGTAGTCCTCTTTCCTCAGCCTCCCTAAGTGCTGGGATTACAGGGGTGAACCATCGTGCCCAGCTCTTATTCTCCAAACCCCTTGTACTTCTCCCTCCACATCTTTTCCATCCTCTCCTTTCAATAGAAATGTTCTTTCTTGGGTCGGGCGCAGTGGCTCAAGTCTATAATCTCAGCGCTTTGGGAGGTAGAGGCGAGAGGATTGTCTAAGACCAGGGGTTTGAGACCAGCCAGGGCAACTTGGGGAGATTGTGTCTCTACAATAAATTTAAAAGTTAGCTGGGCTTGGTGGCACGTGCCTGTTGTCCCAGCTACTTGGGAAGCTGAGGTGCAAGGATTGCCTGAGTCCAGCAGTTTGAGACTGCAGTGTACACTCACGGCCACCACACCTTTAACCTGCTGGGTTCAGGTGATCCTTCCGCCTCAGCCTTCCAAGTAGCTGGAACTACATGCACGCACCACCATGCCTGGCTAATTTTTCTTGATTTATTGTAGAGACAAGGTCTCACCAAGTTGCCCAGATTGGTCTCAAACCCCTGGGGCTCAGGCAATCCTCTCGCCTTAGCCTCCCAAAGTGCTGGGATTATAGGTGTGAGCCACCGCATCCAGTCACCATCTGTTCTTTCTAAAGTCCATCTCAAATCACATCACCAGATTTTTCCAGCTTTACTTGACCCCCTCTCAGTGCTATGTGTTCATACTAGCTGTAGTGGCTACTATATTTGTTTTATCTTCTCTGCACTAGAATCCTGTGTAAGGCTCATGAGCTTTGAATTTAGAGATAGATCTGGGGTAAGTTCCCAGTATTTACCAGCTGCGTGATTTTAGGCAAGTGACTCCATTTTACTAAGACTGAGTTTCCTCCTCTGTAGAAAGATGATACTATCTACCTCATTGGATTGTTATGAGGATTAAATGAGCTAAAATGACAGTCATTTGACAGTCACACCATAAATATTTCTTCTCCTTTTCTTTTACATTCCTTGTGCCCTTAAGATGTAAGATTATATTCTACTCATTGTATCCCTTGAAAGACCTGCAGTGTTTGGCACATAGTAGGCTATCAATAAATACTGACTTCACTTTATCTATATGGTGTCATTTTTTCCCATTGAAAGTTGGCACTCTAGAGCCAATGTACTTTTATTTGCTGTCCATTTCCTACTTTATTTTGTCAAGTTTAAAACAAAATATTATTTACATAGGAAGCAGATAGTTAACAGATAATTCTAGTACCAGCAATCTGTCTTGTCCATTGAGAAAGGCTAGTGTCTACATGCCCTGTGTCTGGCTTGGAGTTGAGACAATTTTTTTGTATGTGAAAACAAAACAAAAAAAACTCAGTCATAATAATGATACCTGAGAAACTTCCCCTTCACGTTATTGACTCAAGGTGATCCAGTATGGCTGTGACCAATCATGGCCCTCTCCTAGGTGCAGAGCCAAGGGTGGGGGTGAGACGTGAGGGAGGATGATGGGGGTCCCTGTTACAAAATCTAATGGTGCTATAGTATTCCTGGCTAAAAACTGTTTTAGGGCCGAGTTCGGTGGCTCAGCCTGTAATCCCAGCACTTTGGGAGGCCAAGGTGAGTGGATTGCCTGAGCCCGCGGGTTCAAGACCCACCTGGGCAACTTGGCGAGACCTCATCTCTTCAATAAATAAAAAATTAGCCAGGCATGGTAGCGCGCGCCTGTACTTCCAGCTACTTGGAAGGCTGAGGTGGAAGGATCGCCGGAGCCCAGCAGGTCAAGGCTGCGGTGGCCAGGAGCGGCCACTGCACTCCAGTCTGGGCGACAGAGTGAGACTCCAACTCAAAAAAAAAAAAAGTGTTTTAGGAAAAGCAAAGCTTCAAGCTAGACATGTTTGTTAAGGCAATCATGATGTAGTAGAAAGATCATTGAACTTGAAGTAGCACATAGACCTGGGCTCAGATCTCAGCCCTACTACATATTAGCTGTGGAACCTTGCGCATGTTACTTGGCCCTCTTTCGCTTTTGGAAGGTGAGACCGGTATGAACATTGTGAATTGTTGTGAGGACTGAATGTCATGCTTAAGGATGCACACAGTAGAGTGCGTAGCATATACAGAGACAGCAATGAACAAATGTTTGTTGGGATGGCAAAATGTGTAGGGAAATTTTTGAGTTAGAGTCTCAATCTGTCGCCCAGGCTGGAGTGCAGTGGCAACTTCGACCTGCTGGGCTCAGGTGATCCTTTTACCTCAGTCTTCCGAGTAAGCTGGAACTACAGGCATGCGCCACCAAGCCCAGCTAGCTTTTTGATTTATTGTAGAGAAGATGTCTCACCAAGTTGCCCAGGCTGGTCTTGAACCTGTGGGCTCAGGCAATCCTCTCACCTCGGCCTCCCAAAGTAACTGGGATTATAGGTGTAAGCCACTGCACCCAGTCTACTTATTTTTTTTAATTGAAATGCAGCAAACTTTTATTGAGCACCTACTATAGTATTCTATAATCCAGTTACTCTTCCTCTGACAGATATTGCAGCTATAGCTGACCTTATCTCTCTTTCCTTGTGTATGTGTGTACATGTGGAGTTGTTTGGCTGCTCTTGGTTAGTTTCCTTGTAGAGGAGTATGGAGAAGTCTCATCTACTTTTTATCAGTTGGCTGTCTTTACAAAGTATCTCAGAAAACAGACATGGCAATTCCACATCTGCCAGCAGTATTTCTTCTTTGAAGACACTTTGAAGATTTATTTTCTTGAGGGGTACTACCCAGCTCATTCAGTTACAACTTTCATTTTTATTTTTATTTTTCACCTTTAAATTTTTTATTTTAAAATTGTGGGGTACAATTCAGGGTTAGGTATACAAATATTCATTGTGCATGTACCCTTATTGATGAGGCATGCTCCCCCTTCCCCAGGCAGATTCCCACTACTACCAATTCCACCTCCCCACCCTCAGTTTCCCACTTCAGTTACACCTTTTAGGGTATAAAAGTGGAACAGAGAGTTCCAAACAGCTCTGCCGAGACTGTACTTTGGTCCCTGGACCTGTGTCCTTAAGGATGGAAGCTGTGAACTCCTGGTTCCCATCCTGGTTCCCATTCTTCATAACCAAAGTTATCTTAAAACAAAAATGTTGGGAAAGCTTTCCTGTGCTTTGGGTAGGGGACAAATTTGCTCTTGTGAATCTGTGGCTGAGGACAGCAGCCAGGGTCTGGCTGAAGAAGAAATATGCCACCACGAGCCACCATGCGAAGCTGCAGAACCCAAAGGTAACAACCATGGAAATTAGATCATCAGCTCTGCTGAGTGGTTAGAAGAGAAAACATACCCAAACCAGACTCCAGAAGGGATTCTACGGTTATGGTGAACCACTCCTGCCTTGTTCCTTCCGAGGTTGTCCATGGGCCTAGGCCCAGATGAACAGCCTCATTCTCAGGACGTGGAACCACCGCCCCTGCATCAATAGGCTTTCCACGCTGGGTGCAGTGGCTCATGCCCCTAATCTCAACACTTTAGGAGGCCGAGGTGAGAGGATTGAGTGAGTCCAGGCAATAAACCAAAAATTAGCCAATAAACCAAAAAATTAGCCGGGCATCTCTACAATAAACCAAAAAATTAGCTGGGCATCATGACGTGCGCCTGTGGTTCCAGCTACTTGGAAGGCTGAGGTGGAAGGATCGCCTGAGCCCAGCAGGTCAAGGCTCCGGTCTGGGCGACAGAGTGACACTCCAACTCAAAAGAGACAGAGAGACAGAGAGAGAGAGAGAGAGAGAGAGAGAGAGAGAGAGAGAGAGAGAGAGAGAGAGAGACCCTTCCCTATTACATGGACATTCCTGCCATCCATGGGCACCTGGCTTTTCACCGTCAGGCAGACAAGGACATATCAGTCAAGTCCAAAGCAATACTGCAATACTGCACCACGTGGATCTCAGCATGGGAGAAGACGCTGACGCAGAGCTCTGGAGGAACCGCAGGCTGGGCACCCAGAGGCACGCCAGGACCAGGAAGGCGGCCGGGGCGGCTCAGCGCCTGGGAATGGTGCAGCCCCGAGAAGTCTGAGCAAGTCATGCAGCCGCCGGGAAAAGGCCCTCCCAGGAACGGAGATTGAGTAAGGCACCAGAGCAGGAAGCCATTTCACAGCACAGAGATGATGAAGAAGTGAGAAGAACATCTCTTGGGGCCCTGGAAGGGGCAGCAGACAACTGGGCGTGGCCAGCGCTTGGTCTTTCCCAGGGTAGACGAGGTTCCGGGAGAGGTCCCAGAGCAGGCCCACAGGGGTGAGTCGGAATTTTCTCATGGAAGAAACACCTACTTTACTTTGCAGATATGCAATAGTATTGATTGTGTTGTCATCGCCCGCTTATAGGCCTGTGTGATCGTTTTTTGTTTTGTTTTGTTTTTTAAATGGAAGTCTCCCTCTCTCTCCCAGGCTGAAGTGCAGTGTTATGCTCGTGGCCACCGCAGCCTCCACTGGCTGGGCTCAGGTGATCTTTTCGCCTCAAACTTCCAAGTAGCTGGAACTACAGGCACCCAATACCACGCCTGGCTAATTTTTTTTTTTTTTTTTGAGTGGGAGTCTCACTCTGTTGCCCAGACTGGAGTGCAGTAGCCGCTCCCGGCCACCGCAGCCTCGACCTGCTGGGCTCCGGCGATCCTTTGGTCTCCCTTCAAGTAGCTGGAACTACGGGCGTGCGCTACCACACCCGGCTAATTTTTTGATTTATTGTAGAGATGAGGTCTCCCAAGTTGCCCAGGCGGGTCTCGAGCCTGCGGGCTCAGGCAGTCCACTCACCTCAGCCTCCCAGGATTACAGGCTGAGCCACCAAGCCCAGCCCGGCTAATTTTTTGATTTATTATAGAGAGAGCTCACCCAGTTGACCAGGTGGGTCTCCAACCCATGGGATCGGCAGTTCTCTCACCTTGGCCTCCCAAAGTGCTGGGATTACAGGCGTGAGCCATGTGGCCTGGCTGTAGTTTTTAATATGTCAGCTTGGCTAGGCTGTGGTGCCCTGTGTTAGGCTAACACCAGTCTAGATGTTACAGTGAAGAGTTTTTCTTTTTTTTTTAGATATGACTGATAGTTAAACAGGTAGACTTTGAGCAAGCAGACTACTCTCTGTCATGTGAATGAGCCTCATCTAATCAGTCGAAGGCCATAAGAGGGGAAAAAAAGCTGGTTTCCTGAGGAAGGGGAGTTTTGCCTCTAGAATACTTTCAGACTAGAGCTGCAACATCAGTTTTTCTCTGAGTCTCTAACCTGCTGGCCTGCTCTGTCAATTTTGACTTGCCTGGTTCTAAAATTGCATAAGCCAACTCCTTAAAATTATCTACCTATCATTTATCTGTCTGTATATCTGTCTATCTATATCTATTTATCTATCTGTCTCTCTCTCTCTCTCTGTCTCTTTTCATCCTTCCTATTAGTTCTGTTTCTCTGGAGAACCCAGTGAGTATAGACCACTTTACTCACTGATTGGTAATTGAATGCCAGGGCTGTATCTTACTCATCTTCGCACCCTAAGTACCTAGCACAGTGCCAAACCTATAGTAAATATTCATGCTTATTGAACTGAAGAGAACAGCAGTTCAAATACAAACACTATCTTTTAAAAAATGTACTTGCACGTATGGCTTGATTAATTCATCCTCCTACCTAGTTATTCATTCATCAAACATTTTTTGGGTAGCCTAGTCCACATTACTGTGACTGACATTGATGATACAGAGAGAAAAGACAGAGTGCCTTCTCATATGCAGTGTTGGAGTTGGGGGGAGTACGGGACTGAATGGGGCAGATGCAGAAAGGGGGAGTAAAATTGGACACTGGGATCCAGTTTATTCAGATGAGACTGCATGAGAGCCTGACATAAGGCAGGGGCACCTGGGAGGAAGAGGAAGGGACTGATTCAAGACAGATTTAGAGCCAGGTACAGTGGCTCATGCCTGTAATCTCAGCACTTTGGGAAGCCGAGGCAAGAGGACTGCCTGAACCCAGGGGTTTGAGACCAGTCTGGGCAACTTGATGAAACTGTCTCTACTATTTAAAAAAAAAAAAAAAAATAGCCAGGCGTGTGCCTGTAGCTCCAGCTACTTGGAAGACTGAGGCAGAAGGATTGCCTGAGCCCAGGAGGTTGAGGCTGCAGTGGCAGTCAGCATGCCACTGCACTCCAACCTGGGCGACAGAGTGAGATGCAGACTCAAAAAAAAAGAGAGACTTGGGAGGTGGACATGGTAGGCGGTGAGAAACAAGGGAGCTAAGCATCTCCCATGACTCCCTAGCTTCCGGTTGAGGTATCTGGGAACACAGGGGAGGAACAGAATTCCTTATCATCTTATCTGATTTCAGCATTCTTCAGCATCATAAAACCCAACTCTGTCATTTTAGAGACACAGACTTGAGGCTGAGAGACAGCATCTTTTGCCCCTAGCCTCATAAACCAGGAACTGGCAGAGCGTGTCTGAGAACTCAAGCCCACGTTGTTTTGCTGCAACGTCCTCTCTCTGGCCCACACAATGGTGCCTGCCAAGCTTCTTGGGCAATGGGGAGGGAGGGGGTAGGGCACAAACAGTCCTTGTTGATTCTTTGTGGTGCAGTTTCACTCTTGTGAGCTGTTAGACATTAGCCTGCCTGCCACGGCCTCTGAAGGTACAGCTGCACTTCATACATGGCCCAGGACTAGTTCACTTCCTTTCTCACTAACTACAAAGAGCCTAGCAGATTTGTTGTGCAGTCGGGTTGTCCTTCCGGGACGGGTCAAGAAAGGGAAGAACATCTGTTTGGAGTAGTGGAGGGTGTATGTTAACTGATGAAAATGAAAGTACATTTTCAAAAAAAAAGAAAGTACATTTTCTCCATAATCCTGAAGTCATCCCATTCCTTTTTTTCCTCAGAAGTGCCTTAGTCTGCATGGGAATCAGGGCTCACTTCCCAGTAAATGACAACCCTGACTTGCTGTCCTTGATGACTTGCTTGACCATACTCGTCCTACTTCCTTCCTGCCCTCCCTGCCGGCCACAGGTGCTAAACCCAGGGTCATGCATCAAGAAGCAGGGAAGTAGCGGAGTCCAATCAGAACCTGGTGGGTGTTCAGTGGCTGGGAGCGGGAGGGAGAGAATTGCTCAGCCTCTCTCTCTCCCCCTTTCTGGGTCAGTCTCTTTCCTCCCTCCTCTCTCTCTCTCTGATCTGGAAGCTGGAACCTAAAACTTTTCTATGGCTTCCCCCATCATTTTCCAGGTAACTCTATGCTCTCTTTTGCCTTGACTCTCTTAATCCGGTCTCTAAATTGGGGGCGACCCACAGACTGCTAACTGCCTGCCCTTCAAGGGCACCAATTCTCATAGCTGGACCTTTGCCTTAGTCTCAGTTTCTGAATTCTTCTACAGTCCTTTGCCAGGAGCTTGAGGGCCTCTAAGGATAGAGGCCCTGCCTTATTTTTTTAAGCACTTCTCCCTGCTCTGTGCCCTACAGTACTGCCCTCATGGAAAACACTTGGCAAAGTGGTTGCCAGATAATTCAATAGCACTTAGAACTCTAAGACAGAATAAGTACTCAACACATGTTAGTTCTTTTACTACTGCCTGGACGGTCGAGCCTTGCCCACCTCGCAGTGCCTGGAGGTTTGCTTCAGACACCATTTGCAACATCTTCAAATTGTGGTTTGGACAACTTCGGTCATCATGGGGCGAGTTGGGTACAAGGGGCTGATTCTGGGGTAGCTGGGCCCTGACCTAGCACCTGACTCATTTCAGTTGGAGGATGGCATAACGCTAGGCCTCAGCCTGCCCACACCCTCTCAGCGGTGTTCAGCTGTGAGTTGACAATCATGACTTCCTAAATCTCAAGGGATAGCAATCAGATCCTTGCCAGATGGCTAGGCAGCTGGGTGCTATTTTTATATGAAATCACTGCAGAGCCTGTGACCAATGGAACCACCATTTTCATGGAGATGGGCTGAGTCCTGCTAACTTTGAAAATTCAGAGCACCTCCAGCCATTTTTATCCACTTGGTGAAGCTTATGCTCTCCAACTATACCACATTATTTTGAATCCAAGTTCATAGTTTTATTGTCCATTGTCATCCTGAGAATCGGGAAAGGACACAGGAAATATCAGCTATTATTTTCCAACGCCAGATTATTTTTTGTGCACTAACATTCTTAGCCAGAAAATAGCTTGGAGATGTTAAAACCATCTCTTAACCCACATAGTTTTATAATTATTTTTCAATTTATTTTTTATTTTTATTTTTTTAGTTGGAGTCTTACTCTGTCACCCAGGCTGGAGGGCAGTGGCACGCTCACGGCCACCTCAGTCCTGACCAGCTGGGTTTAGGCGATCCTTCCACCTCAGCCTTCCGAGTAGCTGGAACTACAGGCATGCGCCATCACACCCAGCTAATTTTCCTTGATTTCTTGTAGAGATGAGGTCTCACCAAGTTGCCCAGGCTGGTCTCAAACCCATGGACTCAGGAAGTCCTCTCACCTCAGCCTCCCAAAGTGCTGAGATTATAGGTGTGAGCCACCACACCTGGCCTATTTTTTCAATTTAAGGCCAATGAGGCCAGGCTCAGTGGCTCAGTCTGTAATCCCAGCACTGTGGAAGGCAGAGGTGAGTAGATTGCATGAGCCTGCAGGTTCGAGATAGGCCCGGGCAACTTGGTGAGAACTTGTCTTTCCAATAAATCAAAAGTTAGCTGGGCATGGTAGCGTGCACCTGTAGTTCCAGCTACTTGGAGGGTTGAGGTAGAAGAATTGTAGGAACCCAGCAGGTCGATGCTGGGGTGGCCGTGAGTGTGCCATGCCACTCCCACCTGGACGATGGAGTGAGACTCCAACTCCAAATAAAATAAAATAAAATTAAATTAAATTAAAAAGTCAATGATATTATTGGACTTCAGTCTTCTACTGCTCAATTCCTTTCATATATCTGCAAGCTTTTAGTTATCTATTTCACCCTGGGTTTCCAGTTTGGGCAACTCAGAGTTGCCACCATGCATAGGAGACTCACCATACACATGGGATTTCCTCTATGGCGGAAGGTCATGCTGCAGCCTGACAGCCTGGGTGAAGCTCCACCCCACTTGCTTCCAGAGCTTTCTACTTTCCTTTGGGTATGTATTTGCCATCTGCTGGACTGTGTTCCATGAGGTCAGAGGCTGTGGCTACCATGTCCACCACTCTGTCCCCAGCACTGACTCATGCCTGGCACCCAGAAACTACAGAATAAATATTTACTGAGTGAATGCCTTGAGACTGATCATCAGCAGTGTAATCACCACGTTCTTTGTTCTTTTCTTTTTACAACAAACGATTCTCGAAGGTCAGAAATGAGAAGATGGAAAGAGGGCTGAAGCAGATTAAATGCAGGTATGACATAATCTCCCATTGTCCCTGTGTGTCTGCAATCAAGGTTATGCTCAGATCTCAGCTCCTCATCAGAGTATCTTTCTCTCTACTCTTATAAGAAAACTGGAGAACTCTGTGCAGTTATCACATAGAATGAAAAAAAGAGTTCAGAAGGAAAAACATACTCTTCCTTATGGAAACAATAATAGGAATTATAATAAGACCAGATTGTATTAAGCACTTTCTATTCGGCTCTATACTTTGAGGTAGATATTATTATCTATAGAGAAAATAAAGGGAACTTAGAAGAATTTAAGTAGCTTGCCTAACTAAGCTGGTAGGAGGAGAAGCTGGAATTCTACTGGAGATCTGACTTTAGAGCTTAACCACCAGCCCTTGGCTGGTTTGAATATTTGAGGACTTGGCAGGTGTGAGTATTTAAGGGCGAGGTCCTAGTCTCATTCATTTTTGCTTAACTCATATCACCTAGCCTAAGGTCACACCTACCATGTGGAAACAGTAAATATCAATTGAGGCAAAAGTAGAGATAGTCAAAGGCACCGGGATAGTGTCATTTGAGTAGAAAACAGAGCAGGCGGGAAAGGAAATTTCAAAGCCAACTGAGGGAATGCAGAGTAACACGAGTGGTCTTGCATCCTGCAAAAGACAGAAGTTATCATGAAATATGTTTGGAATTGGCCAGGCTGGGTGGCTCAGCCTGTAACTCCAGCATTTTGGGAGGCTAAGGTGAGTGGGTTGCCTGAGCCTGCGGGTTAGAGACCAGCCCTGGTAACTTGGCAAGACCTCGTCTCTATGATAAATCAAAAATTAGGTGGGCATGGTAGCGTGTGCCTGCAGTTCCGGCTACTTGGAAGGCTGAGATGGAAAGATCACTGGAGCCCAGCTGGTTGATGCTGGGATGGCCATGAGCGTGCCACTGCACTCCAGCCTAGGCGACAAAGTGAGACTCCAACTCAAAAAAAAAAAAAATGAGGTCTCACTATGTTGCCCAGACTGGTCTCGAACCTTGGCACAAGCAATCCTCCTGTCTTGGCCTCCCAAAGTGCTGGGATTACAGACTGAGCCACTGAGCCTGGCCAATTATTTTACTTTTGTAAAAATGAGGTCTCACTATGTTGCCCAGGCTGGTTTTGAATTCCTGGGCTCAGGCAATCTGGCCACCTCAACCTCCCAAAGTGCTGGGAATACAAGTATGAACCACTCACTGTGCCCAAATCTAAGAGTATTTTAAAGTAGCTATAAAGGTTGGGCATGGTGGCTCATGCCTGTGAGCCCATCACTTTGGGAGGCAGAGGCGAGAGAATTGCCTGAGTCCTGAGGTTCAAGACCAGCCTAGGTAACTTAGCGAGACCTCATCTCTACAATAAATAAAAAATTAGCTGGGTGTGGTAGCGCACTCCTATAGTTCCAGCTACTTGGAAGGCTGAGGTGAAAGGATTGCAGGAGCCCAGCAGGTTGAGGCTGTTGAGTGTGCCACTGCACTCCAGCTGGGCGAAAGAGTGAAACTCCAACTTAAAAAATAAAAATAAAAATGTAGCTGTAAGAATGATCAATAGGCTGGGTGCTGTGGCTCATGCCTATAATCCCAGTACTTTGGGATGCTGAAGCAGAAGAATTTCTTGAGGCCAGGAAGTTGAGGCTGCAGTGAACTGTGATCATACCACTAGCAACAGAATATGACAGTTTCTTAAAAAAAAAAAAAAAAAAAAAAAAGGCTGGACTAGGTGGCTCAGCCTGTCATCACAGTACTTTGGGGGGCTGAGGAGAGTGGATTGCCTGAATCTGCGGGTTTGAGACCAGCCCAGGCAACTTGGCGAGACCTATTCTCTACAATTAGTAAAAAAAAAAATTAACCTGGCATGGTAGCGTGTGCCTGTAGTTTCAGCTACTCGGAAGGCTGGGGCAGAAGGATCACCTGAGCCCAGCAGGTCGACACTGGGATGGCCATGAGCGTGCCACTGTACTCCAGCCTAGGCGACAGGGTGAGACTCCAATTCAAGAAAAAAGGAAATGGTTAGAAATTCTTTTTTTTTCTTCCCCTCGCCTTATTTTTCCAAGAACTAAGCTCTTTAGCTTAGGTCTGTTGGGAAAAATTCTTACATTGATTGTGAGTATCTGATCTTCACTAGCAAAGCAAGGGTAGGGACATTATTATCATAGGTTTGTTCAGAGTTTGTCCACAATCTCCAGCACATTTCTCTCTTGCTGTCTTCTAGAGCCAGCTCCTACTGGCAGGGCTGTCAAGTCAACTCCTAGACTTACCATCACATGGCTTGCCTCCTCTATCTGTCACCTCCAGAACTTCTGTGTGGCATACCTAGATCCTTTTCAGAATGTTATCTCATTTCTTTCCTGGCATTAAAAAAAAAAAAAAAAAAACTGAAGAAAGTGAAAGCTTAGATGAGAAAATGAGTAAGCGCTTTTAGAACAGAACTTTCAAGGTAGCCAAAAGTTAGTGCTTTTTTAGATACCTTTAAATTCCTAGTGCTCAGAACTGCATTTTGGGATTAGTTTATATTTACTGTATACTTACTGCTTAAATGCTTGTATGAGTAAACTTACACTATATTTCTTTAGAGGATACTATGAGTAACATTTTGTGGTGGTGAAACTATCCCCACCAATCAGAATAAGAACTTGGTTTAAATCTTAACATGGGTCAGGCCTAGTGGCTCACATCTGTAATCCCAGCACTTTGGGAGACAGAGGCGAGTGGACTGCCTGAGCCCAGGCATTCAAGACCAGCCTGGGCAACTTGGGGAGATCCCATTTCTACAATAAATTAAAAAAAAAAATTAGCTAGGCGTGGTGGCACATGCCTGTAGTTCCAGCTACTTGAAAGGCTGAGGTGTGACTTTTTAAAAAATGTGGTACAGATACACAATGGAATATTATGCAGCCATAAAGAAGGACAAACATATGGACTTTACATGAAATTAGATGCATTTAGAGTCTATCATACTCAGTGATCTATCACAGAAACAAAGAACAGAGTACCGTATGTTCTCACTCATAAGCAGACTTTGAACAATTATCATAATACTATAAGAAAGGGATTGGCAATAGTGGAAAACTGCCAGTGGGATGGCAGGGGCGGGATTGGTAGTTGAGGGATTAACTCAACTTGATTTGCTGAGATAACAGGCTTGAGCCTGGTAAGACTGTGCATTCCTAACAGGCTGCCAGTTGATGCTGAATGTACTGGTCTGAGGCCTACACTGTGACCAGCAAGAGCTTGAAAAGGTGTTTTCTCACTCTCATATATCAAGAAATATGATGTTGTTCCAGGTTTAGTTCAGAAGCTCAACAATGTCAGCGCTCTGGGAATGCAGATCTAGGACTGGCAAACTACATCCCACAGGCCAAATCTAGCCCAATGACTGCTTTTGTCAACGAAGCTTTATTGGAACACAGCTATGCTGTTTGTTTACACACTGCCTATGGCTACTTTTATGCCATAAAGGCAGAGCTGACACAGAGACCATCTAGCCTATAAAGCCTAAAATGTTTACCTTCACCTCGTCCTTTATGAAAAAAGTATGCTGACCGGTAGGTTAGATATTATCATTCACCCTGAATCTGCATGCATCTCCTCTCCCAAACCAAGTGAGGAAGAACTCTGTTGATGAGGAAAAGAGGGAGGAAGTAGCTGAGTGTGCAACATGACCCCTCTCCCTCATATCCTGTTCGGGCTCTCCTGTGGGCTCATCTTACAGCCAGGCAGCTATGGACGGTTCCCCAGAGACATTATGCTTCTCTGTGGCTTCAGAAAACATCACCTGGGTTTTGAGGACAATAAGAAGGATCACTGGGGCAGAATATTTGCCTAAAACAATGTAATGGCTTACAGGCTGGGAAGGTAACTATAAGAGTGACCCAGAAGTTGGCCTGCCAAGTGGAAGAATTTGGATTTACAAGTCAGTTTGATAAGAGGAGGGTCCTTGAAGATTTGTAAAGCAGGGACCCGTTTAGGGTTTTGTGTGTGTGTTTAGGAAAAACCCTCCGATTTCTCTTCTGCTCTCACACCACAACAGTCTTCAGCACAGAAGAAGACTTTTGAGACCAAAGGTGTGGGCGGTTTTCACCACACACCGAGCAGTGGACACCAGCTGGGTTTCTCCAATTCAGTTCTGACACTATCTACCTGGAGACAGTGTCAGATCCTGCAGATTGAGGGCTCAGTCCCACAAGACTCCCCCGCTCTTTCCTCCCAGTGGTATTATTACTTTTCCAGACTCCTCAAATAATATTGATTGATTGATTGACTGATTGAGTCTGCATCTCACTCTGTCGCCCAGGCTGGAGCGCAGTGGCACACTCACTGCAGCCTTGACATGCTGGTTTCAGGTGGTCCCTCCACCTCAGCTTTCCAGGTAGCTGGAACCACAAGCACGTGCCACCGTGCCTGGCTGATTTTTTGATTTATTGTAGAGATGAGGTCCTGCCATGTTGCTCAGCCTGGTATTGTAGAGATGAGGTCTTGCCAATTTGCTCACCTCCACCTCCCAAAGTGCTGGAATTACAGGTGTGAGCCACTGCGCCCGGCCCTTAAATAATGTTTAAAGGGGATAAGCACCTTGAACGAGATAAGCACCCTGACTCTAAGAATGGAGTTAAAAGTATTCAAATAATATCAACTTTACAAGACAGGTCTTTTCATAGTGTTTATGTTTAGGTTCTAATGCAACTCAGGAATGGCTTTATAAAAAATTAGTGCAAACATTTGCTCATATCAAGTCACCACATCCTCCTGTGGTTCATTTGTGAAGAGCTAAAACCCAAACAAGCATCACCTCTTGCATAGTTACCCAGAATTGTGCTCACGATTAGGTAGCATGTCCTAACATTAACTCATTTAATTAACACAAGACTCCAGAGATGTGTAGATTACTATCCTCATTGATGAAGAACCCGAGGTGCAGACTGTTAACTTACTGAAGATCACAGAGCTAGAAATGTGGTGATGGTAGAAGGGGAGTTGGAACTCAAACCCAGACAGTTAAGCTCCCGAGTCGTGCTCTGAACCATTAACCGGTCAGGGTCTCTATAAACAGAGCTTAGAAATGGCAAAGGCCAGCCTCTTACCACCCTATTTTCATCTGCAGGCATCATCAGTTAGGGCTTTTATGTAACAAATAATTTATGTTAAGCCGAGATATATTGAAAATAAAGTGTTGGAAGTCACTCATTCGATGGTCATGTTCAGTAAGTGACAATTCCTGCATTTAAAGCTCTATCCCAGGAGAACCTAATGAGTTGGTCTATTATTACTAATACCGGGGAAATAGCTTTGAAATCAAATTAGAAGGCTTTACTTTTTCTTGGCAGTTAGTTGTTGCGGAAAATGTTTCTCTATCATTTCAGAGTCTACAGCAACGGTTGATGAAGGAGTCTCTGTAATTATGATCTACCTAAATTACAGAGACTTTATTACAAAGCCTATTACCATATCCAAACAATTAAATTAAAGAAAGGAACAATACTTCAATGACTCTGGGGAACATAGACAGCCAGGTGGGATTATTGTAACCCGAAAGTGGGTAGTTTGCCTTTGGATAATTCTGATCATCTGTTCCTATTCACGTAGGAATTCAACTCTTATTTTCCTCTGGATTCTAATCCTGTCTGCTATTTTGTGCCTCAATGTGGTCTCTGAAAATCAAAGATCATCTCTAACAGAGATTCTTTCTTCTTCAAGTTATTACGACTTTGTGCTGAGCAAGCTGACACCAAAGGATTAGTTTATGTATGCCTTGAAATTTTATAATTGCTCCTAGATATATATATTTTTCCATTGCTAAAGCCGGAGGCATTCACTATTTTAAATGTCAGTGAATTAATCTAGCTAAGTTTGTAGAGAAAAATTCATGGCCCTATTTCAAGTTGTTGCTGGCAGAAATTGCAGTTTTGGGTAAAGGGCTACATACTGGCTTGCCCAAGTCAGTCTGTTACTTTTTACTAATATTGAGTGAGTAAAGATCTTTCTATGTGGGAGTGCAACTCTTTTTTTTTTTTTTGAGTTGGAGTCTCACTCTGTCGCCCAGACT
>NW_007245792.1:453002-516038 GCF_000164805.1 Carlito syrichta | reverse complement strand
CAGGCAATCCACTCACCTCAGCCTCCCAAAGGCGCAGGATTACAGGCTGAGCCACCGAGCCCAGCTGGGAGTGCAACTCTTAAGTGTATGTGCATATGTTGGTTGGTTGTTCAGAGCCATTCGCTTCTGACATCCTTGGTCTTCCTGTCATTTTGTCTCTCGTCACAAGTTCTTTCTTCCACCAAACCCTTTTTCTTCCAACACCCAGTTGCTCAAGTTAGAATGCAGGGATTATCCTCTGCTAAATGCAATTAACAACCAAGTTCTGCAGATTTAAAAACAGATCTCTAGCCTAATTCCATTCATCTTTACTTCTCTTCCCCTAGTCCAAGCCACGATAATTTCTCTCTGTGAATGTGTACCCTGGATCCTGCTTGGAACACTGTAGTGGTCTCTTAATTAAAAAGCTCCTCTGTTCACTTCTTCCCGTTATCCATTCTTCATACAAAAGACAAAGTGGAGTATGTCACTCCATTGTTTAATCTCCCAAAGTTTCCTGTTGATCTTAGGATAAAATCCAAACACATGCAGGGTCTGGATACGCTCCAGCCGCATCGAGGCCTCTCCCTGCACCCTCAGCCCTACTGACTTTCTGACTTACTTAAGATCACAACAGCTAGAAAGATGGTGACGTTAGGGGGGGAGTTAGAACTCAAACCCAGACAGCTCCTCTCATGAGTAGGTGCTAGACAATGAAGTGGTGTCTCCATTACCAGAACTTTGATCCGTCAAAGACCAATCTCTTACCACCGTATTTTTATCTGCAAGCATCACCCTGTAGGGTCCCTCCGATGTGTCAGGCTCTTCTTCATTTTGGAATCTTCTCCTTTTCTTTTAGAGCTGACACGAAAACCCACCCATCCATCATGGCTTTCATGACACATCCTTTAGGTCTTAACTCTAATTTTATTTCCTTAGGACACCTCTCTAAACTTAGACACTAAATTCAGTTCCTGTGCTCCTCATTCTGTTCACATGGAATTCTTCCTCATAGAATACCTTTATGCCTGTGTGTTTACATATTTATCTCCTGCCTCTCTCTCTCTCTCTTTTTTTTTTTTTTTAGTTGGAGTCTCACTCTGTCACCCAGGCTGGAGTGCAGTTGCCGCTACCAGCCAACGCAGCCTCGACCTGCTGGGCTCCGGTGATCCTTCCGCCTCAGCCTTCCACGTAGCTGGAACTACAGGCGCGTGCTACCATGCCCGACTCATTTTTTGATTTATTGTAAAGATGAGGGTTCGCCAGGTTGCCCAGGCGGGTCTCGAACCTGCAGGCTCAGGTAATCCACTCACCTCAGCCTCCCAAAGGCGCAGGATTACAGGCTGAGCCACCGAGCCCAGCTTTGCCTCTGTCTTTTTTTTTTTTTTGAGTTGGAGTCCCACTCTGTCACCCAGGCTGGAGTGCAGTGGCACGCTCACAGCCACCACAGCCTCGACTTGCTGGGCTCAGGTGATCTTTTCGCCGCCTCAGACTTCCAAGTAGCTGGAACCACAGATGCATGCCATCACGCCTGGCTAATTTCCTGATTTACTGTAGAGACAAGGTCTCACCAGGTTGCCCAGACTGGTCTCAAACCCCTGGGCTCAGGAAATTCTCTCACCAAGGCCTCCCAAAGTGCTGGGATTACAGGCTTGAGCCACCGCGCCTGGTCTCCTGCCTCTCTCAATAGATTATAATCTCCATGAAAACAAGAATAGTCACTTTTTAGTTGATCGCTCAACACTAGGTCGGGTGCATGGAAACCCCTCAATTATTATTTGTGGAAAAAGGAAATCAATAAAATCTGTAATACATATCATCTCATGAAATACAAAATGAATGACCCTTTGGAAAACAAAATTAATGATTCTCATGGATAAATGACATAATTCAGTGGCAAGGTCAGGTGGATCAACCCACATATTGCAGGATTTGTTTCAGTGAACTGAATCAATGGAAATGGAAATATTAATATGTTTGAAGCACTATGTGGTGAAAGTACTCTGAAAAAATACTTCAATATAGACATCAATGTCTACCGTAAACAATAAACAGAAAACAAAGCAACTTTTCACAACAGTTTGTCCCAGCAATGTCACTTATGTGCACTCTAACCTCATAATCCGGCTTCTCTTAGACTACCTGTTGAGTGACAGCAAATCTAAGATAACTCCTCTGTCAGAGTCACAGGACATGGGATCTTTCTAGAATAGGAAAACTGATCTTACATTTCTGGAGGGTGGGAGGGCTGTCACACACACAGTCTGTATAGCCAGGACATCAGACATCTCTCATTCTGGCTAAAAGTATCTACAGCAAAGCAATCGGACATTTTTTTTTTTTAAAGATGTGAGGGACAATTCAAGATTAGGTATACAAGTTGTCATTATACAGGTAAAGTTTGGACCTCCCTTTGGTCCCCACTTAGCCTGGTTCGAGATCAGGTACCCTTATTGATGTTATGTGCTCCCCACCCCCGCAGTATCCTGCTACTGCCAATCTCTTTCTTATAGTATTATGGTAAATGTTTAGGGTCTGCTTATGAGTGAGAACTTGGGGTACTCAGTTCCTTGTGTCTGTGATAGATTACTGAGTATTATAGTCGGACACTTTTTTAAAGTTAATGCTCAAAGTTAAAGCTAAATTTACCTTACTTGTTTACATATATACATGCTAGTGACCAAACTGCAGAATGTTAAAATCCTACACTTAAAATTAATCCTTCACTATCAGTCCAATAACAATTTTCTTTTTCTTTTTTTTTTCATTTTTTTCTTTTTGAGTTGGAGTCTCACTCTGTTGCCCAGGTTGGAGTGCAGTGACACAACACAGCCATCATAGACTTAACCTGCTGGACTCAAGTGATCCTTCTGCCTCAGCCTTCCAAGTAACTGGAACTACAAGCATGCACCACCATGCCCAGCTACTTTAAAAAATTTATTGTAGAGATAAGGTCTCGCCAAGTTGCCCAAGCTGTTCTTGGACCCGTGGGCTCAGGCAATCCTCTCACCCCAGCTTCCCAAAGTGCTGGGATTATAGGTATGAGCCACCGCACCCAGCCTAAGTGAGACACTTTTTCAAAGTTAATGCTCGAAGTTAAAGCTAACTTTACCTTACTTGCTTACATTTATACATGTTAGTGACTAAACAGCAGAATGTGAAAATCCTATACAAAAAATTAACCTTCTACTACCAGCCCAATAACATGTTTCATAGCCTTTGCTACTAATCTAACTTCAATGCAGAGCACATTGTAATCATTGTTACACACAGACTCGAATCTGACCTTCTAGGCAGGTATTGTTACCCCTATTTTACTGCTTGTGATGGTTAATATGCTGTTGTCTCTCACCTCCAGACCAAGCTGAGTAGACTGTATTTTCTGATGCTGGACTGGACCCCGAAATCCTTATTTTCTCTGTGTCAGCTCCTCTTTGGGTTCTGTCTCAAAGGACCCTAAAGAGAGACCAGAAGACAAGTGGAGGGAGAAATAATTTTGTCACCTCTGTTTGCATCCTGAGCCTGGCAGCACGAGGAGTTCTTCAGTGTCAGTTTTTTTTTCACTCTCCCCACACTGGCCTCATTGCACCCCTCTTTGCACGTTTTAAGTATTTTTTTTTTTTTTTGAGTTGGAGTCTCACTCTGTCGCCCAGACTGGAGTGCAGTGGCCACTCCCGACCACCGCAGCCTCGACCTGCTGGGCTCCGGCAATCCTTCCGCCTCAGCCTTCCGAGTAGCCAGAATTATAGGCACGCGCTACCATGCCCCGCTGATTTTTTTATTTATTATAGAGATGAGGTCTCGCTGCCCAGGCGGGTCTCGAACCCGTGGGCTCAGGCAATCCACTCACCTCAGCCTCCCAAAGGCGCGGGATTACAGGCTGAGCCACCGAGCCCGGCTAAGTATTTTTTTTTAAGAGTTGTAGGGTACATATGAGGATTTGCTACATAAGTAAATGGTGTGTAGGTGAGGGCTGGGTTTCTAGTGAACCCTCTCTCCTTGTAGTGGACATGGTACCCAGTAGGTGGTTATGTGCTCCTTATCCCATTCCCTCCCCTCTTTTAACAGTGCCCAGAGTCTGTTGTCTCTGCCTTTGTGCTCGTGTGCCCAACGTTTAGGGTCTGCTTGTGGATGAGAACACGTGGCACTCAGTTTTTTGTCTCTGTGATAGTTCACTTTCAATGATAGTTTCCAGAGACTGAGGTGGGAGGATCACTTGAGGCCAGGAGTTTGAGACAAGCCTGGGTAACAAAGCAAGATTTCCAGTTCAACAGAAATCTTTTTAAAAAGCACCTGCAACCTTTGCAGCAACATGGATGCACATGCTTTTTTAAAAAATATTTTGTAGAGACAGGATCTTGCGTTGTCACTCTGGCTTGTCTCGAACTCTTAATTTCAAGCGATTCTCCTGCCTCAGTTTCCCAAAGTGCTGAGATTACAGGCATGACCCACTGCGCCCAGCCACACAATTTTTATTTGCATAATAATAATCACACAATGAAAACATTTTACTCCCATTTCTAGCAATAATTAGATTAGATACCCATGTAATACATATTGAAAAATTGCTGCAGTCTGACTCTGTCTTCAAGTGAATAAGACAACTTCACAGAACTATAAAAGTGACATTTCAAATCTCTCAATATTCCCTACTTCGCCAGGCCCAGTCACCCCTCAAAGTCAAACCATGCTATTTCCTCTGTGAAACCTTTGATTCCCATAACAGGCAGAATTAGCTGCTGCATCCGCTCAGCTCCCATTACTCCTAGATGCTCTTTTCAGGGGCCAGAGAGATGGAACAGGCATCCAAGCTTGGAAATGACCTAGCTTGGATTGATCCTTGGTTTGAACAACTCATTTCCTACATGAGTTTGGATGAGTTATTTAAGTTTGAATTTCTTCATCAGTAAAAATGATACTAACTGGCTTGGCATGGTGGCTCATGCCTGTAATCCCGACACTCTGGGAGGCAGAGGCAAGAGGATTGCCTTAGTTCAGGAGTTCAAGACCAGCCTGACAACATGGTGAGATCTCATCTCTACAAGAAAAAAAAAAAGCCAGGAAGGCTGAGGTGGAAGAAACACCTGAGCCCAGCAGGTTGAGGCTGTGGTGGTTGTGAGCATGCCACTGCCCTCCAGTCTGGGTGATAGAATGAGACTCTGACTCAAAACAAAACAAAACAAAGTAAAATAAAATAAAATAAAAACTAACTTCTTCCAAGTTCGAGTCATTTCCATCTTTCCAGCTGCTAAAGCCTAAATCCTTGGATTCATCATAACTCCTCCCCTTTTCTCACTCTTTACATTCAATCAATAGCAAATCCTGTTGTCCTTTTTGAGTTGGAGTCTCACCCTGTCACTCAGGCTGGAGTGCAGTGGCACACTCATGGCCACTGCAGCCTCCACCTCCTGGGCTCTGACGATCTTTCCGCCTCAGCCTTCCAAGTAGCCAGAACTACAGACGTGCGCTACCACACGGTTAATTTTTTTTTTTTTTAAACTGTAGAGACGAGGTCTCACCAAGTTGCTCAGACTGGTCTCGAACCCTCGGGCTCAGGGAATCCACTTGCCTCAGCCTCCCAAAATGCTGGGATTACAGGCTGAGCCACCGAGCCTGGCTGGTCCTACTTACAAAACATATCCAGAATTTTATCATCGCTTCTCTCAGCACCTGTACTGCTCCCACCACGGTCCGTCACTGTCATCGTTGCCTGGATCGTTGCAATAGTCTTGTAACTGACCCAGTTCCCTTTCCCTGTTCCTTTCTGGTTTATAGCAGCCAAGCTGATTGTGTTAAATATAAACTCAATCACTTTTCTGTCCAAAACCATCCAATGGAAAACCATCTTAGAGTGAAAGCCAAAGCGGTTACAATGATCTTCAGGGCCTAGGGGACAGGTCCTGTGTGACCTCTAACTTTCACTCCCACTACCCTACTTACTCCACACTAGCCACCTTGCATGCACATACACAGGAGGATGGGAAAACAAGGTGGGAGAGAGAGAGACAGGGAGAGAGAGAAAGAGAGAAAGAGAAAAAGAGACACACAAAAAGAGAGAGAGAAAGAGAGAGAGAGAGATTGAGAGCTCTTCTTTATAAGACCACAAATCCTGTGGGATTAGGGCACCACCGTTATTAGGCCACCGCATCCTAAAGCCCCTGGTGCTGTTACTGGTGCTGGCTGGGCAAACTCATGACTGAGGCTCTTTGCACTTGTGTCTAAAACGATTGTCCTCAAGATAGCTGCTCCCTCACTTCCTTCAATTCTTCGCTCAGATACAACCTTCTCAATCAGGCCTTCCCTGACTATTGTTAAAATGGAAACCTATCTCCAGAGTACCTATCTCCTTTCTGTGCTTCATTTTGGATGCTTTAGCACTTTTTATCATTGCCACATGAAAAATGATTTCATTTCAATGGCAGCCTCTAAGTCTACAACCAGACAAGCTCTCCCAGAAGGGGTCACAAATCAGATGAAGATGATCGAATCACGTTGTTTATTGAATCAACTCAAAACTCACACTGGGAACAGTGGGGTGAGTGAACAGGCTTCACGTAGCACACAAATGGTTAAAAACACCATAGTACCTGGGACTGGAGCTGCAACAATGTTCAGATGTCTGCTTCTCTCCCCACCAGGCTATCCTTCCCTGACAATGACTAGGACTAACGGTGATCATGAAGGGGTCTAGCAGACAGAAAATGTGTCTGGAGAAGCTCTTGGCTGTGTTTGTTGTTTTCCAATTAACCTACTGAGCAGTCAAGATTCTATTTGTGTTTTAGGAGGCAAAGGTAACTTGGGGCCAGAATTCATTTCACAAATGAGTGGCCAGATGAGAAACTCATAAATATTGAGTGTCTCATACATGATAGTGTCATGAATATCAGGTAGCCTGACCTGGCTATATTTTCCCATCTGTGTGTGCACATATGCGCTACTCAATCTTTCTAGCTTGGCTCATGCGTTACTAATTTATTTATGTATGCTCAAATATGAGTTTCATCCATCTCAGTTGTTTTCTTCTATATCAGATGGAATATTCTCAAACAATACCACCAATGCACATTATAGCCTTCTAACATCTCACATATCTTGCTTATTTGGTGAGTTATCTACCCAACTAGAAGTGGCATGAACACAAGAATTTTGCTCTATTTTCTTCACTGATGTACCTCAGCATCTAGATGGGTGCTTCACACAAAGTAAATACTTTAAAAATAATTATTGAAAAAATGAAAGAAATTCTGAAAACCATGGGGATTAAATCAAATTACGTTCGAGTTGTACTAGAACAGGAGAGACAACGGCTTGAAATACCCAAAGAAGATGAGAGTGAAAGCCACATTCCATGGCCCTTATCCTGCTGGGTGCCAATCCCTTCCAGGGCCATGGTGTGGGAGTGATTAGAATGCTCGTTCTGAAACTGCGGACACCACCTCTTTCAGAAACGGTCACATTTTCTTTCTAGGTTCTTCAAGTGGCTATTCTTTGACCTACTTGACTCACAGTCAAACGAGTTTTAATCATATGCTCTTGAAATATTTGTTCAGTGAGTGACTATCCTGTCACAGGTTGTACTGGCACTTCAAAGGCCAAATGAGGATTGATACTTAAATGACTTCAAACATTTACCCCAGTGAGAGATATTTCATGCAGCCTGAAGTAGAACTGGAGTGGAGGTTATCACCCAGAGGACCACAGGCATATCCAGGCCTGCGGCCTTGTGATAGATAGCCTGCTCAGGCTGTCACAGCAAATAACCACAGATTGGGAGGCTTAAATGATAGAAATGTATTGCTTACACTTCTACAGACTGAGAGCTCAAAGATTAAAGTGCTGGCTGATTTGGTTCCCGGTGAAGGCTCTCTTTCTGGCTTGCAGACATTTGCATGGCTTTTCCTTGGTGCATGCATATACACAGTGGGAATGGGAAAACAAAGGGGAGAGAGAGCCAGGGAGAGAGACAGAGAAAGAGAAACAGAGAATAAGACACACACACACACACACACACACACACACACACACACAAACACACACACGCTCAGAGAGAGAGAGAGAGAGAGAGAGAGAGAGAGAGAGAGAGAGAGATTGGGACACATTGGGAATTAGGATTTTAACTTATGGATTTTGAGGGTATACAATCCAGTCCTTACTAGACCTGGCTTCTGCCCAGCATAATATCTTTTTCATTTTTCCTTTTAAAAATGTTATTTATTGACTTTTTAAAAAAGCATACATTTCTTATAAAATCCGTGTTCTAAACCTTTGCTATTCCTGGCCTGCTTCCCTTATTTATTTTACCTGCCAAGATCTTTTAGACATTTAAGTTTTGACCCCAGGCCTATTGGTTTAGCCAGGGGTAAGATATTTTCAAATTGAAATTGAGGACATATAACATCATGAGTATGAATGTGCTTATGGAAGAAAAGGACAAAATTCCAGAAATAAAATTGTTTTTGGAAAAGCAAAGATCTGCAGAAAGTAATAAGGAGAGAAAAACGAAGTCTCCATATTTGTACACTAATGGTTGAGGACAGCTTTAATTCAGTTTGCTGGTTGATGCCACTGGCAGCCATCAAAAATTCTAAATGGTTAATTTAGATTTTTTGATGGTTTACATAGTTGATTTCCAAAACACGAATCCATTGTGACCTGCAGTTCAAAAAACACAGCTGAGTGCAACAGGTTTTGGTTTCCTTTCTGTTAACGTGAATGTTGGCTTGTTTCTTTTTCTTTTTTTTTTTTGAGTTGAAGTCTCACTCTGTCGCCCAGACTGGAGTGCAGTGGCCGCTCCCAGCCACCGCAGCCTCAACCTACAGGGCTCCGGCGATCCTTCCGCCTCAGCCTTCCAAGTAGCTGGAACTACAGGCGCTCACTACCACACCTGGCTAATTTTTTGGATTTATTGTAGAGATAAGGTCTCGTCAAGTTGCCCAGGCAGGTCTCAAACCCGCGGGCTCAGGCAATCCACTCACCTCAGCCTCCCAAAGCGCGGAATTGTTTGTTTTTAATACATATAGATACTAGCCTAGTATCTAGAGAAAAAAATTTCAATCTCTTGGAAACGTATCTTCTGAAACTTTTCTATTCACAGAGGTTCTGGAAACTGGCAGAAACTGCAGTGGTCAGGTCAGAATATATATTGCTCAGGACTATTCACATTAAAGCTGCAGTGTTTGGATACAGCAATTCTAAAAGGTTGTTCACAAAAATTGTTCCTTTTTTTTTTTTTTTTTTTTTACTCTAATGAACTTATCATCAACTTAGTTTGCCAAATGCCTGTTTGCCATGATCTTGTCCTCCTTTGTAAATCTCATAGAATGGTTTTTGTTTTGTTTTGTTTTTAGTTTCCTGGTCATTTTTCCAGGTCACAGTACCTAGTTGACTTGTTGATTGTGGCTTGAGGTCACCAAGAGGCTTAGTCTAGAGAAGGGGGGACTCAAGGATTTTATTGTACACCTCAATAAAATCCTTGACACTTCATGCTGTCTGATGGCATGAAGAACTTCAAAGGGGGCTGAAGAACCAAGTAGAGTTTTCAGTTAACATTCAGGAAAAGTAGGGGTGAAGCTGCTTAATGGTAAAGATGAATCCCGTGCTGCCATCTATTGGTTTTGCCGTAAAACAACAGCGTTTAAATTTTGACACTTTTTAATGACACTTAAAAATAAATCTTGTTTTGGAGAATTTATAGTTCATTTCACCTACTCCAAAATTCTATTTCCCAGGCAGCCTTGAATCCAAGTGAAGGAATTCGTGGATGGGAGTGACCCACCTTTAACCTTAATGAAGTTTGTCTGTAAAGTAGACCAAAGAGAAGGGGGAATTCCCACACCGTCTCGTCACTGTCCAAACCGACATACTTCCCCTTGAGGATGGTTTGAGGGAAGGAGGGACTGTCTGCCTGTCAGAGGGATTTCAAAGAACACACTGTTCCCATCCTTCAGATCTCGATGATTGCTTCATGGGCCTCCTAAGATTACCATATGTTTTGTGCAAGGGGCAAACAGAGCAATCCCTCCCTGTGTTGAAGCCTGTTGATTCTAAATGTTACACCATTGCTGATTGCTCTCTGGGTTTATTTATTAGTAAGGGAAACGGGACAACAAGGATCAACCACTTCCATTTCTAAAGGATCCCTGTTAATTAAAAAAAAAAAAAAAAAAGACTACCTAAATAGGATTAATGAAATTCTATACTTAAAATTTTTGTGCTAAAAAAAAAATTTCCATAAACAAATGCAATACAACTTAATTGTGTTAATCATTATATAATTGTAACCTTTATAATATCACATTAAGTAATAATTAATATAATAACATGTTAATTTATAAAGCACCCTAACAATGGAATGACTAGCCAATCATTCTATGGTTCATTCTGTATCTATCTATCCATCTGTTTTATATGTTTATTATATGTATTATATTTATATATATATAATATGTGTATGCACTAAGCACTCTACTGGATGCTCAAATGCATCAGTAAACAAAGCAGACTAAAATCTCTGCCCCTGGCCAGGCTCGGTGACTCAGTCTGTAATTCCAGCGCTTTGGGAGGCCGAGGTAAGTGGATTGCCTGAGCCCGCGGGTTCGAGACCCGCCCGGGCAACTTGGTGAGAGCTCATCTCTACAATAAATCAAAAATTAGCTGGGCGTGGTAGCGCACGCCTATAGTTCTAGCTATTTGGAAGGCTGAGGCAGAAGGATCACCACAGCCCAGTAGGTCGAGGCTGCGGTAGCTGGGAGCATGCCACTGCACCTCAGTCTGGGTGATGGAGTGAGACTCCAACTCAAATAAAATAAAATCTCTGCCCCTAAGAGCATAAGTTCTAATGGGGGAGAGAAACAATGGATAAACTAATTGAATATCAAATAGAGAGAGTGGGAAATAGTAGTAAGTGCTATCGAAAGAAGGCTGCAGGGAATAGGGGTGGGAAATGTGTGTGGAGGGGTGGGTTGTAATTTTCTGGTCAGGGTACACTTCATGGAGAAGCTGGAATCTGAGCAGACTTGCATTTCATGAAAGAGTTAATATAACATTAAAGAGGAGGAGGAGGAGAAGCATTCCAGGCAAGGGGAGAAAGCAGTCTATGCAAAGGTCCCAAGGAAGGAGTGAGCCTGGAATAATAGAGGAGCCAGCGTGCTGGAGGCAAGGTGAGAAGTAGGGTCTACGAGATAATGCAGGGAAGGTGGATGGGGTAGGGCTTTGTGGGTTCTGGTGAGGACTTTGGCTTTCACCCTTGAATGCAATGGGGAGGCAATGAAGGATTTTGAACAGATGAGGAGTATGATCTGACTTATGTTTTAAATTAGAATTATGCTACCTGCTATTTCAGAATAGATCATAGGAAGTGAGGACGGAAGTGAGAAGATGGGTTAGGAGACTGTTGGAGTCAGCCAGGTGAGAGATGCTGGTCGCTTGCACTGGGCTCACAGCGGAGGTTGATGAGAAATGGCCAGATTCCACACGTCATCTGCAGCCAGAACCAGCAAAATTTAAGAAGAGATTTATTGTGAAATGTGAGAAGGAGAAGCATGACCCGGGACTTTTGGCGTGAGCACTGGAAGATTGTGACTGAGAAAACAGAACATAGAGTTGCTTCAGGGGGGATATAACAGATCCTCTCAGTTCTGTCAGAGGATCTCTGCCCCTTAATGTATAACCTCATCTGAACATATAATCAACAGGCTAAATTTACAGCCTTTTTCACTATAATTCCTCTTAGTTCAAAGGCCTTTCTGGCCCCATTTTCACAGGAAGTCTCCCTATTCCTTGATGGCTAACAGATGCTTCTCTTATATTCCTTCATAATAGACACTTCTTCCGAGCATGCGTTTTATGACTTTATGATATTTGTGTGATTATTTCCTTAATTACATTTCCCCTACAAGACACTAAGTGCCAGGCGTGAGGGGACTATGTCTCTTTCTGCTTCTAATTGTATTCCCAGCTGCTGGACAGCCCTGGCATGTGATAGATATCTAATTATATTGGTTAAAACAAGAATAAATCATACTAAGACTATAGAGCCTAAATAGGACTCTCAGGAGCCCATCATCTTAAATTATGGGGCTGCCTAATTACCCTGGGATTGTTTACCCAGAGCACTTTAGGTTAAGGATTTTTGTGTTCTAAACTCAGGCAGTGGTCCTGCTTTAAAAGGGCAGCTACTCTGGGCTAGGGAAAACCCAGTGCTTAGGTGTGTACAAAGGGGGCCCCCCAAAAAACAGAATTCTCTTTTTGAGGGTGGGACTCTTGTAATACAGGCTTACCCCACTAGGTAAGTGTTTAGGAACTCATTGTCATCAGTGTACCAGCTAGTGTTGTGAGAGACCGCATTTGACTTCAGTTAATTTTTCTTTTGGGTCTTCTTTCTTTTCTTTTCTTCTCTTTTCTTTTCTTTTTTGAGTCAGAATCTCACTCTGTGGCCCAGGTTGGAGTGCAGTGACACACTCACGGCAACCATAGCCTCGACCTGCCAGGCTCAGGTGATCCTTCCACCTTGTCCTTCCAAGAACTATAGGTGCATACCACCACGCCCAGCTAATTTTTGATTTATTGTAGAGATGAAGTCTCACCGTGTTTCTCAGGCTGGTCTCAAACCCCTGAGCTCAGGCAATCCTCTTGCCTCGGCCTCCCAAAGTGCTGGGATTACAGGTGTGAGCCACTATTCCCGGCTTGGAACTTTTTTCAATGCATTTGCCCATTTTGTGAGCGATCAGTAGTTTTTGACCAAAAAATGGCAATGATCTCCATGCCCCACCTTCCCTATTTACTTGATCGCCTCCCAAGCAACTTTTTTTGTTGTTTTCTCCAGATGAAAAAAGTCCTCGAAGGAAAACATATTGCCCATGTGAAAGAGGTGAAACAGAAAACGGCAGAAGTACTAAAAGGCATCAAAATTGACAAGTTCGAAAACTGTTTTGAGCGGTGGAAATAGGTGTATTGCATCAAACGGAGAGTACTTTGAAGGTGACTAAAGTTTAAACATGTAAGAATAAACACATTATTTGTTATAAATAAATCCCAGGGTTTTGGGGGTCTCCATCATACATGTTGAAGGAGCAGATGCTTTGCTCACCTCGCCTCTGGGCCCGACTTGGCTCTCATATTGCTTGCTCTTGTTCCCATTCAGAAGGTCTCAGCAATCTTCACATCAACACCTTTCTTTTTTTTGAGTTGGAGTCTCACTCTGTTGCCCAGACTGGAGTACAGTGGCCGCTCCCAGCCACCACAGCCTCGACCTTCTGGGCTCCAGCGATCCTTCCACCTCAGCCTTCCGAGTAGCTGGAACTACAGGCGCGTGTGCTACCACGCCCCGCTAATTTTGATTTATTGTAGAGATGAGGTCTCGCCAAGTTGCCCCGGCGGGTCTCAAACCCGCGGGCTCAGGCAATCCACTCACCTCAGCCTCCCAAAGCGCGGGATTACAGGCTGAGCCACTGAGCCCGGCACATCAACACCTTTCCATGGTCATGCAACAATAGCTCCCTGTGCCCCCACCCCTCTTCTGTGCCTCTGTTCCCAGGGCACCCAGAGACCTGGCCTGGGCTCTGGGTCCTCTCTGCTTCTTAGAGCTGATTCTGGTGCCTCAGAAAAAAGGGAGGTCCACATGTGTCCATAAGCAAAGTACCCCCTAGCTCTCCTCTTCTCTGCCTCAATGGTATCACTTTCCTTGCTTTTTTTTTTTTTTTTGAATTGGGTCTCACTCTTTCGCCCAGGCTGGAGTGCAGTGGCATGCTCATGGCCCCTCCAGTGCTGACCTGCTGGGCTCCAGCGATCATTCCATTTCAGCCTTCCAAGTAGCCGGAACTACAGGCGTGTGCAACCATGCCCAACTAATTTTTGATTTATTGTAGAGACGAGGTCTTGCCAAGTTGCCTGGGCTGGTTTCGAATCCACGGACTCAGGCAATCCACTCTCCTTGGCCTCCCAAAGTGCTGGGATTACAGGCTGAGCCACCGAGCCTGGCCCTTGTTTTTTATACTTATGTTACATATCCTCTTGCTCTTATTCTCATTCTCACTCCCAAGTTGACTGCCACGCAGGATTTAGCAACTTCAACACAATTGACAATTGGGCTGGATAATTTTTTTATTTTATTTTTTTGAGATGGAGTCTCACTCTGTCACCCAGGCTGGAGCGCAGTGGCACGCTGCTCACAGCAACCACAGTCTCGACCTACTAGGCTCAGACGATCCTTCTGTGTCAGCCTTCCAAGTAGCTGGAACTATAGGCGTATGCCACCACGCCCAGCTAATTTTTGTAACTTACTGTAGAGACGAGGTCTCGCCAAGTTGCCGAGGCTGGTCTCGAACCCATGGGCTCAGGCAATCCTCTCGCCTCGGCATCCCAAAGTGCCTGGGATTACAGGTCTGAGCCACTGTGCCTGGCTGGATAATTATTTATTGTGGGGGCTGCCTTGCTCTTTGTAGGACGGTTATGTTTTGTAGGACATTCAGCAGCATCTTTGGTCTTGACTCTCAATGTTAGTGGCATCTCCTGCACACTTGTGACCACTCAAACTGTTTCTTTTTCTTTGAATTGTAGTCACACTTGGTACCTAGACTGGAGAGCAGTGGCATGCTCACAGCTACCACAGCCTCAACTTGCAAAACTGTTTCCAGACATGACTAAAGGCACTGGAGGGGAACAAAATTCCCAGTCAGGGCACTGGTCTAAGGTATGGCTGTATTTTGTGGACACCCTCTAACATTCTACCCCATATGGTATCACTTCTCCTGCTCTCCTCTTAGTCCAACTCCTTAAATAATCCTGTTTTCTCTATGATGGTTTCTGGATTGATTGGAAAGGAGATACTGGCTTCTCTCTCCGCCAACAGCTTCAGTAAGTAACCCTCCAAGTTGCCATGACAGTCACCATCATCCATCCTAGATCCGTGACGTGTCTATGTGAGGAAAGTATAGACTCTCTTTTATAGACGTTTATAACAACTTTTAGAGACTCTCTGAACTTTGACCCATTATATGAGTATGTCTTCATTGTCTTTATTCACTATTTTTCTTGTTAATTTCAGAAATGTTTTTTGTTGATAATACCAATGATGAAAAATGAAAAAAAGTTGTTAGGTGCCAAAATAATCTTTGGCAGAAAATTCTGGGAAACTCCCCAATTAGTGGGCAAATTACTGGGTTTTGTATGATATTACAAGCCTTCACTGATCCTAGGAAGACAGTTGTTAGCTGAATCGCAAATGGGGAAATCAGAGAAACAAAATTTGGTATAAAATACTGTATAAAATATGTAGCTATGTAGAGATAGAAACAGAGCTGTTTTCTGCATTATTATCAAAGAAATAGGAACTCAAAGAAAGTTTGAGCTCCTCAAGAAATCAATTGATGTAATTCTTTCCCTTAGGAAATAACAAAACAGAGGGAGTAATTGCTCTGCCCAAGAGACATAAGCATCAGAGGCCGGGCATGGTGGCTCACTCTATAATCCCAGCACTTCGGGAGGCTGAGGTGAGAGGACTGCCTGAGCCCACAGGTTCAAGACCAGCCTGGGCAACTTGGTGAGACCTCATCTCTATAATAAATTAAAAAATTAGCTGGGTGTGGTGGCATGAGCTTGTAGTTCCAGCTAGTTGGAAAGTTGAGGTGGAAGGATTACCTGAGCCCAGCAGGTAGAGGCTGCGGTGGCCGTGAGTGTGCAACGGCACTATAGCCTGGGTGACAGAATGAAACTCCAATTCAAAACAAAAACAAAAACAAAAAGACCCTGGCTTGAAACTCAGATCTCTTAGTTCTTCTTTCTGATTTATGATGAAGTTTCACTAATCCTTGGCAAAATGAGAAAAATAAGGACAATTTTGAAATTTTTTCCTTTTTTTCCCTTTTCTTTTTGAGTTGGAGTCTCACTCTGTTGCCCAGGCTGGAGTGCAGTGGCACACTCACAGCCACCGCAGCCTCAACTTCCTTGGGCTCAGGTGATCCTTCCACTTCAGCCTTCCAAGTAGCTGGAACACAGGAGTGCGCACCATGCCAGGCTAATTTTTTTGTAAATCTATTTATTGTATGCCAGGCATGGCAACTCAAGCCTGTAATCCCAGGATTTTGGGAGGTTGAGGCAAGAGGATTGCCTGAGCTCAGGGGTTCGAGACCAGCCTGAGCAACATGGCGAGACCTCGTCTCTACAACAAATCAAAAAATTAGCTGGGCATAGTGGCGTGTTCCTGTGGTTCCAGCTATTTGGAAGGTTGAGGTGGAAGGATCACCTTAGCCCAGCAGATCAAGGCTGTGGTGGCCGTGAGCATGCCAATGCACTCCATCCTGGGCGACAGAGTGAGACTCTGATTTTTAAAAAAAACAACTTATTGTAGAGTTGCTCAGGCTGGTCTCAAATCCCTGGGCTCAGGCAATACTCTCGCCTCTGCCTCCCAAAATGCTGGGATTACAGGCATGAGCCACCATGCCTGACAGAACCTTTTTAGTTTGGGGAGAATGAAAATTGTCAAATGTTTTTTCTTAATGTGAATTAGTTAAAGAACTGTCCTTTATCCTGAGATTTAGGCCCTTCCAACTTTCCACCATTTTTTGGTGATAAAATATTATCTTTATTAGGAAAAAGTGACGGTAGACACATTTGGAGTTTGGGGGAGTTTCTTAACTTGGGTAATCCTAAGGCAATTCATCACCAGCCCCCCCACCTTTAAAAAAAAATAAACAAAAATCTGGGAACCACTGAAACAGACTGCTTGTATCCAGAGAACACTAGTGACATCCTAGTTCCTAGACAGCAAGGCCGGAGGCACAGACCCGTGGGTGAAACAAGATGGAGATCCACAGATGAGTAATTCCCATCCACACCAGCCCAACAACCCAGCCTTGGAGTTTTCTGGAATTTCCCCCCTTCCTCCTTATCACTTACTGAATCAGAACTTTCCGGAGTCCTTGGACATGACTCCCGATATGAGGCATCTCTGGATCACCGAGGTTGCTATATCTGATCTGAACCAGACTTTTCAATGGATCAGGCTGGAGTGGGTGGGGAGTGGACCATATATTTCCTTACCAGGATAGGCCATACTAGTCAGCTTACGTCAGGGCGGGGACGAAGCTGTCTTGACATTTGGATTATTTCTTGGACTATTTCAGATGGTCTCACGTGAGCTCCCCTAGAAACATCACAACTCCAGGAAGCAGCAGCTACAGATAGGAGTGAGGCAGCTGCTTGTTATTAACTGCTCCGTGAGAGGTGCTGGTTGGGAGGTTTACATGCATTTCTCATTTAATCTTCTCAATGATCCCATGTGGTGAGCATTATTATCCTCATCTTACAGGGAAGGAAGTAGCTGCTCAGGTGGAAGTTAGGTAACTTGCTCTCAAGTCACAAAGGAGAACTGGTCTCCCTCAACTCAGAACGGATCCAGGATTCAACCCCAGATCCCGCCGCCTCTGAAGGGATCTTTTCACAAGACTGAGCTGCATTATACCTGGCTATCCCATGCATTCGGAAAATGGGAAAGGGGAATGTGGTTCTTAAGTCCATGACATGACTCAGAGAGAATCTAAGAGATGGTGGTGGAAAAACATTAGCGCTACAGTCATTATGAACACACGGTATGACATCAACCTATTAGTACCAGGCTTCAAGTGACGCTCTGTCTTTGACGTTCTCTGCTAGAGAGCTGTGTTGGATGGCAGAAGTACTTTGGCACAGGAAGGAGAGGAGTTGTATTCTATAAAACAAACAAAATCCATTCTCCCTCAGATTCAAGATAGTAATTCTCCATCTAAGACAATGAGAAGGCGGACATTTGATGAGCTTGTGTTTCCAAGAGTTTCTAGAGTTAAACATGGAACGTTGCATGACATCTTCATGACAGAATTTTATTATTCAGTTGATTGTTATTATTATTCAATTGATGATTTCTTTCATTTCAGATAATTAATATTAACTGATGTCAGATATGTTAAATATTTAGAGAGAGAAAAAATATATCAAATGAACAAAAATACATTTTAACATGAAATAAAAAGCATAAACTCTTTGGGATCTACATGGGGGCTTTGGACAGCCCAGGAAATCCGTTGGCTTCTGCTGCAGAATTGAAGACTGTTTACATTCCATTGGAATTCCTGGGAAAGTCCAGAGTTCTTAGTGCTGTGAAAACAATGGCTTATGGAGATAAACTCAACTGTCACAACCTGAGAGGAGGGAAGGCCTGAGAGGGTCTTCTGGGCGGGACAGGACTAGGGCAACATTCCTAAAAGACTTTTGCCTTCTTTCCTGCTTTGAGCTGAAACTAAAACTGGTTTGAGGGCATGTGGACTCCTGCCTGCTGAGCCATAGCTTGGCTAGGAAGAAGATGCCTGTTACACTTCTTGTTACCAATAGCTATCATGGCTGACAATGTTTACAAATTGTCAGTCATAGCCATTCCCTGGGCAGGCTAGGTACTCATAAGGTTTGGGTACCTTTTGCATTCACTAGAAAGCCATAGAGATAGAGCCAGCAATAGTTAGCCTTAAGGGCTACTAAATTACTCCCTTTTTTTTTTTGTTTTTTTTTTTTTTGAGTTGGAGACTCACTCTGTTGCCCAGGCTGGAGTGCAGTGGCATGCTCACAGTCACTGCAGCCTCGACCTGCTAGGCTCAGGCGACCCTTCCACCTCAGTCTTTCAAGTAGCTGGAACTATAGGTGCATGCCACCATGCCTGACTGATTTTTTTGATTTATTGTAGAGACGAGGTCTCACCAAGTTGCCCAGGCTGGTCTCGAACCTGTGGGCTCAGGCAATCCTTTCACCTCGGCCTCCCAGAGTGCTGGGAATATAGGCGTGAGCCACCGTGCCTGGCCTTAAATTACTCCTTTTGCAGAAGAGGGAACTGAGGTCTGAGAAGTTCCTTCAATATCTTAAAGTTACACAATTGGCTAGTGACAAGGTAAGGCAAGGAGCCAAGCTTTGTTGATCTATTTAACACATATTAATCAGGCTCAATACTGTGTGCAGAAGAACAGTGAGTGAAATTGTTAGTCAAGGAGGGATGGATTTGTGGTTAAGTCCATCCTCCAATTTTGTCCTGTTAACAGCCTTTTAAGAAAGGGAACTTGGTCGGATACAGGGCTCAAACCTGTAATCCCTAATCCCAGCACTTTGGGAGGCTGAGGTGAGAGGATTGCCTGAGCCCGTGGGCTTGTGACCAGCCTGGGCAACATGGTGAGACCTCATCTCTACAATAAATCAAAAAATTAACCAGGTGTGGTAGCACGCACCTGTAGTTCTGGCTATGTAGAAGACTAAAGCGGAAGGACTGTCTGGGTCCAGTGGGTTGACAGTGGGGTGGCCATGAGCGTGCCATTGCACTCCAGCCAGGGGACAGAGTGAGACTCCAACTCAAAAGAAAAAAAAGAAAGGGAACTCAATTTTCAGTTTAATCAAGAGGAAATATCATTCCTCTTGCCTAGGGCTGTTTTAGGGGGTTGGTCATATGATCTCATTCTAGCCAAACAGATGTGAAGGAAAATTTGCTGTGGGGCTTAGAAGTGTTTCTGGGAATGATTTTTCTTCCACTGAAGGTTGATGTATAGGGAGATGATGCTGGAACTTGCCTGATAACTGACTGGCAGAATACCGAAGAAGGTAGGAAAAACCCTGGGTCCTTAACATTACTGATCTACCAAAAAACCAAACTTGAAGGCCTGGCTACACTTGTTGATATATGAGTTGATAAAATTACCTTTCTGATAAAGCCAGCTGAGTAAGGCTTTCTAATACTTGCAACTGAAAACATCTTTCAAAAATAGTTGAAGTCATTTTTTTGTTGTTGTTGGATTCTCACTCCGTTGTCCAGGCTGGAGTGCAGTGGTGTGCTCACAGCCACTGCAACCTCGACCTATTGGGCTCAGGCGATGCTTCTGTCTCAGCCTTCCAAGTAGCTGGAACTGTACAAGTGCACACCACCATGCCCAGCTAATTTTTTGATTTATTGTAGAGACGAAGTTTTGTCAAATTGCCCAGGATGGTCTCATATCCCTGGGCTCAGGCGATCCTCTTGCCTTTACCTCCCAAAGTGCTGGGATTAACATGCTTGAGCCACCGTGCCCAGCCAACAGCTGAAGTCTTAGTTGCAGGTCATTACTAGAGTTTCCATCTAATGGCTTCTGTTTTCTCTTAGGAAAGTAGGGGATGGAAGATTTGCAGAGAGGAAAATGGGAAACAGCTCCATAAGGAAATGCAGAAAGAATGCTAGGGGCCTGATGATGCCTGAGCATCTTTCAAAAATAGTTTCAGAATTGACAGCAGGACCAGTGGATTCACTAGGTGGCTTTCCTCCAGCCGTGCTCAGCAGCCCATGATCGGCAATGGAGAAAATGGAAAACTATATTCCACAAGGTTTGGGCTGTTCCCAGAGATGCTTTCCTCTGTGCTATATCATGTTGTCGTCAATATTTCATTTAAGGTCAATCTGAATTGGTGTTGACCATGTGCAAGGTGCCCATAGGTTCCTGTGAACATAGAAAAATATGCTTGTGGCTTCTAGGTTGACTCACATGAATTCGGAGAGTCTCCCAGTGCGTATCTGGCCTCATGGCACTGAATGACCATTTTTGAGAGTGAAAGCGTTCATAGACTTAACAGCTAATGAGATATGTATATTTTCAGAATGAAAAAAACTCACAAGAAAAATAAAGTACAGTGTGGGTTACTTTTGAACCTCTTTGAATTTAAAAACAATATGAATACGGTAATCAAATGCTCCAGGTTTCCTAAAACAAACAAACAAAAACAACAAAACAGCCCAGTGTTGATAAGCATATCCATTCATTTATTCTACCCTCCATCTTGAGTGTCCACGATGTGGCAGGTGTGTGTGCAATGAACTGCAGACTTACTCAATCAACACTAATGATGTTTGCAGCAAAATCCAGGATTAACACATGGCAGAGGGAGCCATACATAGAAAGTGCTCTCTTCTTTTTGGACAGAGGTAGGATAGCTGGGTTGGCAGCCAGGAGGTTTTCAAGGAAGTCCTGGTAGAAATTCTATAGGCAGGAAGGATGGGCGGTTTGATTCAGGCAGGAGCAGCAGCCTGCTTGAAGGCCTGGTGCACGCAGCAACAGGCCTGTTTGAAGCCTATTGTTGTGTTCTGTGCTCCAGAGTGGCAGAGAGCTTCAGGAAGAGGGGCTGTTTAAGAAACTTGAAGTAGGGCTGGGCACAGAAGCTCATGCCTATAATTCCAACACTTTGGGGGGCCGAGGCAGGAGGATTACCAGAGCTCACGGGTTCAAGACCAGCTGGGCAACTTGGCAAGACCTCGTCTCTACAATAACTCAAGAAAAATTAGCCAGGTGTGGAGGTGCACACCTATAGATCCAGCTACTTGGAGGGCTGAGGCGGAAGGATCACCTGAGCCCAAGCAGGTTGAAGCTGCAGTGGCTGTGAGCGTGCCAGTGCACTCCAGCCTGGGTGACACAGTGAGACTCCGATTCAAAAAATAAAAGAAAAATAAAAGATACTTAAACTGCATCCTGCTTGAGAGAGGCGGCCACTGGGGAGCAAAGGGAGCTCAATAATGCAGTTCTATTTGTGTTTTAGAAAAGGAACTTGTGAACGTGTGGGGGCTGGCCTGATGGAGAGCCTGAAGAAGGAATGGAAACGGGGGAGGCACTCTGGCCGTAGGACAGGCATTCTAACGGGAATGGAATTCAGATTTCAGAGTGGGCTCTGAAATTTGGGGAACAGAGAATCTATGGACCATCACACTGGGATTTACAAGTTCAAAACTTATTTCTGACCTTCGGTCAAACTGGAATCAGCCTTGTACTTTTCTGTGTGGGTGACATAGTTGCAAAATTACAGTCCAACGACCAAAATAAGTTTTTAAGAGATTACTTTAATCCTTGATTTGAGTATTAAAAACAAATAAACAAAAAAAAAACACCCGTGAAAGGGCTTCAGCTACTCAACCACAGTTACTCTTATAACATTTCCTTTCCTCTGACACACTCCTCTCACATGCGCTGACAGCCTCTCTTCACAATGTGCCAACTCTTCCCCCCACCTCAGCCCCAAGTGGCTCTTCTCTCCCAGACTGTCCCCCCCATTCCACACACTCACCATGCATTGCCACTTACCAACTGCCCCAGGTGGAAAGACCCCATCTTTTCCAAGAGGGAAAGTGGCCCTCACAATGGGTATTTCTCCCCAGGGGCAGGACAACAGGAGATGCCTGTGCTCACTCCCAGTTTAATTATTTTTTCTTCCCATCATATTACTTTTTATTTTAAAAATAATATTGAAGCCGGGCTCAGTGGCTCAGCCTGTAATCCCATGCCTTTGGGAGGCTGAGGTGAGTGGATTGCCTGAGCCCGCGGGTTCGAAACCCGCCTGGGCAACTTGGCGAGACCTCATCTCTACAATAAATCAAAAAAATTAGCTGGGCGTGGTAGCACGCACCTGTAGTTCCAGCTACTTGGAAGGCTGAGGTAGAAGGATGGCCGGAGCCCAGAGGGTCGAGGCTGCAGTGGCCGGGAGTGGCCTCTGCACTCCAGTCTGGGCGACAGAGTGAGACTCCAACTCAAAAATAAAAATAAAATAATAAAATAAAATAAAAATAATATTGACTAGCCAGGACTCAGCCATCAATATGAAATAAAAATGGAGACAATGGGCTGGATGCAGTGGCTCACACGTGTAGTCCCAGCACATTGGGAGGCTGAGACAGAAGGATTGCTTGGGGCCAGGAATTTGAGACCAGCCTAGGCAACATAACAAGATCCCATTTCTACAAAATAAGAAAAATAAAAGTAGTCAGTGCGATGACATTTGCCTGTAGTTCCAGCTACTCAGAAGCTGAGGCCGTGGTATCACTTGAGGCTAGGTGGTCAAGACTGCAGTGAACTATGATCACACCACTGCACTCCAGCCTGGGTGATAGAATGAGATTCATGTTTCTAAAAAAATAAAATAAAATAAAGTTGAGACAACTATCTGAGTAATTTAGAAAAAAGAGAAGAAGAGATTTCTGCTTTCATCGTTTATCGGTGTAATTATTCTTTTTTTAAAAATGGACTTTATTTTCTAGACCAGTTTTAAGTTCATAGCATGTTTAATAGAGGATAGGCTACTACTCAGTGCTTAAGGAAAGTTCTGATGTAAGCAGAACCTGGCCACAAAATGTCCTACAGGTCATGAGACTTCCTAGAAAGAAATGTGAAAAAATGATCTTGATGCTGCTATAAGTAACTCAAGGTATTTATTTGGATTCATTGACATGATAATTATTGTGCAGTTCAAAACTAAGATGTATTGAGCATTTCCTCTGAGCCAGGCCTACCCAAGGGCTCTGCTTCTATTAGCTCATTTAATTCTCACTAGTTGATTATTATCCCTATTTTATAGTTGAAAAAACTATGGGACTCAGCTAGTGAGTGATGGAGCTGGCGAGGGCTCAGATTCAACCTACTGAATTCCAAAGGTCAATTTTAACTATGAACTCCTTATATTTGTCAACTATCTCAAGAGAAACAGGACCCATAGGATATATATGTATATAAGAGGATATTTATTATAGAAATTGGCTCATGTGATTATGGAGTCCAAGAGGTGCCAAGATCTCTATCTGTAAGTTGGAGAACCAGGAAAGCTGATGCTGTCATTCAGTTAAAGTCTAAAGACCTGAGAACTAGAAGCTCCAATGTCTAACTACAGGAAAAGATGAATGTCCCAGCACAAAGAGAGAGAATGAATTCTCGCTTCCTCTGCCTTTTTGTTCTACACGGGCCCTCAACAGATTGAATGATGCATGCCTACATTGCTGAGGACAGATCTGCTTTATTTAGTCTACTGATTAAAATGTTAATCACTTCTGGACACCCTCTCACAGACACATCCGGAATTAATGTGTTGCTGCTATCTGAGCATCCCTTAGCCTAGTCATGTTGAAAAATAAGCCACAAGTCCACCCCTTGTTAATTTGGCACCCATCTGCATCTCCTTAAACCATACTTCATCTCCAAATAAAGGCATCCACAAAGTCATAATTCCACCTAACATGATACCACTCTCTTGCATCCATCTGAAAATGCTTGTATACTGATTCTTTCCCTAGAACACAAGGTAAAGTTCTGGAGTAAAGTCTACTTTCCTGATATCTCATCACTTAAATACCGTGATATAAAATTAGCAATACTTAAATACTGCTATAAAGTCAATATATCTTATGTTACATAATAAGGGAGTAAGAGAGACAAAAAAACAAGTATGTGTTACTGTAGGTTTACAGACACAAATGCATTTATAACAAAATAAAGAGGAAAACTCATGAAAATTGCAGTTCTTGTTTCTGTAACTGGTCACGCGCTTGTAACTGGTATGTATAACTATCTCCTTCTTGCTACCCATTCTGTATTCTTTTTGCCTTCAGCAAGCAACACAGTTGGTCATGGTTGTTTACCTGGTAGAGTGACCCAAACCTTCATTTCTCAAGGGTCTGGGCTATTAGTGGTCCTGTCTGGATTAAATTGTTGTAATTTTCCATGGACTTTAATCATAGGATGCGGTAACACCAAGAGACACTCTTAGGGGTCTCTTGTATTTCAAACATACTATTTCTTACCTTCATTGTTGAGTAGTACTTCCATGTTCTTTTGGTAGTCCAGATCCATCACGTAGCTGACACTGTAACTCCCGTCTAAGCCTGTTGACTCAAACAAGAGGACCCCAAAGTGGCCTGGTGGCAGCCTTAACTTCTAGTACAATGGAATCATTGTTGTGTCTCCTGGTGGAAGCATTCCTCCCTCTGGAACTAAGATCTCTTGGTCAGCAGAGCATAAAGTCATGGGAACAGGAAGCAAACATTTTGTTAGTATGTCACTAGGGGTACTGGTGAGTAGTGCCACTCCTATTTCCACCCCTTGATTCCTGAACGCATGAATCCTGGCTATGGGAGAAACAGTACCATGTGCTGGATGCTTTTTAAGAGCATATACAGCCTTCTGGGGAACTGTGCCTCAGCCTGCAAGATATTGCCACCTAGCTGGTGCCATAACTGAGAATTTGAAAGGCCATTTCATCTATCAAGCCTGCTGCTTCAGGACAGTGGAACGTAGTGAGATCAGTGAATTTCATGAGCATGGACCCACTGCTGCACTTCTATGGCTGTGAAGTAAGTTCTTGGTCAGACACAATGCTAGGTGCAATACCATGATGATGGATAAGGCATTTTATAAGCCACAGATAGTAGTTTTGGCAGAAATATTGCATGCAGGGAAAGCAAATCCATATCCAGGGTAAGTGTCTATTCCAGTAAGGTCATAAGTGTTGCCCCATCCATGGTAAAAGCTGTCCAATATAGCTAACCTGCTACCAGATAGCGACCTGATCACCCTGGAGAATGGTGCCATATGGGGGTTCGGCGTCAATCTCTGCTGCTGGCAGATTAGGCACTCAGCAGTGGCCACAGTCAGGTTGACCTTGGTGAGTGGAAGGCCATGTAGCTGAGCCCATGTACCATCTCCATCCCTGCTACCAGGGTCACTTTGTTCATGTGCCCGTTGGACAAAGATGAAGTGGCTGGGGAAAGAGACTTAATCCACTTGATTATTAAAATCCTTCTCTGCTCAAATGGAACACAAATATCTGTAGGTCTTTTGCCCATTTAAGCAGATCCAGTCACACACATCTGCTCCAATTTTCCAATTATGTTCCTTCTAATTCCTTGACCATCTAGCCAAACTTTTGAGTACAGTTCATGAATTAGTATATAATCTCACATCTAGTCATTTCTCCTCCTCCTGGAAAGTCAAAATTAGGTGACCTGCCTGAAGTTCTACTCATGGGGAAGATTTCCCTTCACCATTGCTTTCAGGGTTGTTCCAGAGAGAGGCTGTAGTGTGGCAGCTGTCCACTTGTGAGTGATGCCCACATATTATGCATAATTACCTGTAAATCAGCCCCAAGTCTTCTCTTCATCTGTCAACTTATCATAGGGTATTCTCCATGAGGCCAGAGGTACATGCTGGGAGAGAGAAGGGAGTGTAGCAGGCATGGAACCATGGGAAATTGGACTCGTTATTTATATAACTTATTTGTGCCTTCAGAGTCTACTTGGACCCCACCATATATATACCTTTTCCCTTTGATGATGAAGTGCTTCTGTGCATGCCCAACCTTATGGCTTGGTGGGTCAGGTGGGCAGTTTGCATAGTAGCTTGGTCAAGCATTCAGTTTGTACAAGGCCCAGTAGCAGGTCAAGAGCTGCCTCTCAAAGGAGAGTAGTTATCTGCAGATGATGGCAGAGCCTTGCTCCAAAATTTCATCTTTCTAAAGGCCTGAACTGCAATTCTCTAATAGGGGACTACCAAAGGCTCCCAACAGCATCTTATCACCCACTTTATGCACAGCTAAGTCTGCTGAATTGTAAGGTCCAAGTAGCTTGCACAGCAACCTGGACTCATTGCAGAACCTTCTTTTGTTCTGCGTCCCAGTCAAAACTAGCAACTTTTCAGGTCACTTAGTTAAACATACCCGAAGGAATACATTATCATCTGGGCACAGTGGCTCACGTCTGTAATCCTCACACTTTGGGAATTTGAGGCGAGAGAATTGCCTGTGTCTATGGGTCCGAGACTAATCTGGGCAACTTGGCAAGACCTTGTCTCTACAATAAACAAACAAATAAATAAATAAGCCAGGCGTAGTGGTGCATGCCTGTAGTTCCCGCTATGTGGAAGGCTGAGGTGGAAGGATTGTCTGAGCCCAGCAGGTCGAGGCAGCGGTGGCCTTGAATGGGCCACTGCACTGCAGCCTGGGTGACATGAGATTTCGACTAAAAAAAAAAAAGAGAATACATTTTCTCCAAACCCCAAATATGCCCACTAGGTGTTGTGCCTTTTTCTTGGCTGTAGGAGGAGCCAGATGCAATAAAGTATCTCAACATACCCCATACCACTGGAACCCAAGACTTTTCACTTAAAGTACAAGGCCCTTGAATTTTAATCAATGTATTTCCTACCTTTGGCGTGCAAATGTCTTAACAATAAGTCTAGAGTAGTTGTTACTTCTCCATCACTAGATCCAATTAGTATAATGTCATCAATATAATGGACCAGTGTGATATCTTCTGGAAGAGGAGTGTGGTCAAGACTCCTGCAAACTAAATTATGACATAGTGCAAGAGAGTTGATGTTCTCTTGTGGTAGGACAGTGAAGGTGTATTGCTGACCTTCCAGCTGGAAGCAAACTGCTTCTGGTGAGCCTTAGGGCCAGGGATGGCGAGAAAAGTGTATACTGGATCTATTGTTGTACACCAGGTACTGGGAATATGTTAATTTACCCAAGCAGTGAAATCAAATCTGGTATAGTAGCTGACATTGGAGTCCTCACTTGGCTACACTTAAGACAGTCTACTGTCTCTGTTCAAGATCCATCTGTATTTTGCACACGCCAAATAGAGGAGTTGAACGGGGATTGTGGTTGGAATCAACACCCTTGTATTTTCCAAGTCCTTCGTGATGGCACTAATCTCTACAATTTCTCCAAGAATGTGGTATTGTTTTTGCTTTCCTATTTTCTTTCTTTTCTTTTTTTTTGAGTCAGAGTCTCACTCTGTCACCCAGGCTAGAGTGCAGTGGCATGCTCAGTGGCACAGCCTCGACGTGCTGGGCTCAGGCGATACTTCTGCCTCAGCCTTCCAAGTAGCTGGAACTACAGGTGTGCTCCACCACGCCTGGCTTATTTATTTATTTATTTATTTATTTTAGAGATGAGGTCTCGCCAAGTTCCCCAGACTGGTCTCGAACCCCTGGACTCAGGCAATCCTTTTGCCTCTGCCTTCTACTGTGTCTCCCACAGTGCTGGGATTACAGGCATGAGCCACTGCGCCTGGTTATTTTCCCATTTTCTAATGGCTTCTGCTTGGTCTTTTATATGATAATAGGTCAGGAATCCATGTGGGGATTCTGCCAGCATAATCCATTTATGCTGTCATAATTAATCTATCATAATTCCAATTATACACTCTGGAACTGGAGAAATAAACACTGAATGGCTTCAGGGACCCACTGGACACATTGTGAGATAGACCCAACCTGAAACTTAATTAATTACCTGATTCTCATAAGCTCCTAGTCTGACCGGTGGGTTGCAGCGATGTTTTGCGTCAAGTCAGAGCTTGTGTTCATAGTCCCCAAAAGGTCTAATTATTTTCTTTCCCCCAATGCACATTTACCCTGGCAAAAAAGTCATAGATTCCTTTGGGGAAGGCTGGGAGAAAAATCGATAGTACAGATTTTTTGGTAGTGTACTGGATCCTTCCTTGAGGGGACCCCAGCTTCCCTTCATTCAGCAAGTTCTGGTTTTGTAAACTGGCTCAAGTCTAGGAATTGATTGAGGATCTGTGGCTCTCTGTTTTTATGAGTTGAGCTAGGCTTTGTTCACTTAATCTAGAACTTTTCTGCTTATATAGATCGAGTAAGAATTTAGTAGGTTTTCTATTTATTTCACTTCTAGAAACACCATGGTTAACTAGCCAATGCCATAGGTCTAAAAGAGTCAGACCATTCTGATTGCTACTGGTAACTATGACCACCTTGTCTTTGGAAGTTGAGTGCTGCCACTTGGCCCCTGCCACCCTAGGATCCAATTACTCCCATTGCATTTAGATTTTTAAGTTGAGTGGTTGCTGTTCCCACTGTAAGGTCTGGCCTACAGAGAAGAGTGATCATCATCTTCAAAGGTTCTGGGGTTCCCCACACACATTTCTTTCTTTCTTTTTTTCTTTGAGTTAGAGACTCACTCTGTCGCCCAGGCGAGTATAGTGACATACTCATGGCCACTGCAGCCTCGACCTGCTGGGATCAGGCAATCCTGCCTCAATTTTCCAAGTAGCTGAAACTACAGGCGTGTGCCACCACGCTCAGTTAATTTTTGATTTATTGTAGAGACGAAGTCTCGCCAAGTTGTCCAGGCATGTCTTGAACCCCTGGGCTCAGGCAATCCTCTTGTCTTCTCCTCCCAAAGTGCTGGCATTACTTTCGTGAGCCACCATACCCGGCTACAAATTTATTTCTCAGAGAATTGGTGAAAGCAGTGTCTTCCGGACTCTCCTGGTGTCAGTTAAATAGGCCTCAAATGACAAATCCACTCTAACATTTCTGTCCTGTACTCCTAAGTGAGACTTTGTGTAAAGCCATTAAGTTGTTTTTTTTTTCTTTGAGTCATAGTCTCACTCTGTTGCTCAGGCTGGAGGGCAGTGGCATGCTCACAGCCACTGCAGCCTTGACCTACTAGGCTCAGGCGATCCTTCCACCTCAGCCTTCCAAGTAGCTGGAACTACAGGCATGCACCATCACACCTGGCTAATTTTTCTTCATTGTAGAGATGAGGTCTCGCTAACTTGCCCAGGCTGGTCTCGAACCTGTGGGCTCAGGCAATCCTCTTACCTCAGCCTCCCAAAGTGCTGGAAATTATAGATATGAGTCACTGTGCCCAGCCTCATTCTAACATTTCAATCTCCCTCAGCCTTTGATTTTATTTTCCTAAACTAAAGGAGATAAGTCATTTCCAATCCACTCACAGTGGGCCATCTTTTGCTCCACATTTCAGTCAACCAAACAACCAACTAACCGCCAGAGGCCGTCTCAAGCTGCAACATTAAGTATAGAATCTCCGCTTAGTGAGCCCATATCAAGAAATTCAGCCTGATCTAACTTCATGTTTCTTCTACCATTATCCCACACCCTTAATACCCATTCCCACATTAGGTTGCTTGGATTTCTGCTTGTATAAATTAGAAAACTCAAGCAGTTATTTTGGAGTGTAGCACACCTCCTAATGGGTCACATTTTGTACTTCACATTTAGGGGTCTTCTGGGATTGGCATCTAGTTACAGATTTAGAAGCAAAGAGGGGTGGCTGTGAATGTATCCTCTGAAGAATCAGCATGGTTTGGCAGGGCAACTACCTTATGGCAACTGTATTTTTAGACAGTTCATAGTTAGAAGATAGGAAGGTCAATCTACTCTGGGTGGAAAGGTTGTTACCACTAGGGAGGATAATGCTGGCACTGGGAAGAGGAGAGGCTACTTCCACTGGGGTCGAGGAGGTTACTTTTGCTGGGGGAGGGGAGGCCAATTCCGCTAGAGGTAGGGAGACATCTTTACTGGTAAAGAAGGCATCAGAATTTAGGACTCAATGCCCCCAGCTTTATCAGGGTCTTCCCACATATCCCTATTCCAACTTATAGAACCTCCTTCCTTTCCGATCAATACCCTCATGTCAACAGTACACACCTTAAGAGGTTGGGGTGCAACTTGTGTCGTAATTCAGCCCGTTGCAAGGATGAGGATTCGTATTTAAAATTCAGCAATTTCAGTCCTGTGGCTAGCGGATATAAGACACTTTTTCAGGGCACATCTAGAAGCTCTTTGGTCATTTGTGCAGTGTGTAAACTGAGATTTCAAATCCCTGAGCTCATTCTTTTCTTTCTCCACTTCGTTCAGCAGCATTCACAGACCAACAAAAGTTGTCGTCTTCTTTCGTTTTTCCAAAATGTTCAATGGAATACTACGCAGCCATAAAAAAGAACAAAATCATGAATTTTGCAGCAACCTGGATGGAACTAGAGTCTATAATACTGAGTGACCTCTCACAGAAACAAAGATCCAAGTATCACATGTTCTCACTCATATAATGGACCTTGAACATCCAATGTAACACTATAAGAAAATGACTGACGGTACTGGGAAACTATGGGGGGGATGGGATTAACAGTAGCAAATATCTGTCTGGGGATGGGGAAACACCTCTTATCCACAGGGTGCCTGAATGAAATGTAATTGTACACCTAACCCTTAACTGTACCCCACAAAACCATAATAAAAAATATTGATAAAAAAACAAACAAACAAAAAAACCCCAAAATGTTCAGAAGTATCTATACCGAGTTACTTAGGCTCCTTCTCCTCCTCCTCCTCCTCCTCCTCCTCCTCCTCTTCCACCTTCTCCTTCATCAAAGTCTCACTCTGTCGCCCAGGCGGGAGTGCAGTGGCACGCTCACAGCCACTACAGCCTGGACCTGCTGGGCTTCGGTGATCCTTCTGTCTCAGCTTTCTGATTAGCTGAACTATAAGCATGCACTACCGTGCCTGAATACATTTCTGATATATTGTAGAGATTATGTCTCACCAAATTGCCCAGGCTGATCTCGAACCCCTGGGCTTAGGCAATCCTCTCGCCTCGGCCTCCCAAAGTGCTGGGATTACAGGCTGAGCCACTGGGCCCAGCCTGGCTCCTAGCTTCTTGTAAGTAGTTAACTAGGTGTATCAAATGCAGATATTTTGTGTATTTCTACGACAGTTTTTATACGACAGCCATAAACTATTAGTTCTCTCTTTATTACTGAAAATAGAGTTATTGGCATCTTTAAATTTAATCAGATTAGACAGCCAATTCCAACCCCACTGAAACAATTTCAAAACCTCAACCTTAAAATTCTGCCCTTGTAGAACTACTCTTGGCACCAAAATCCGTATTGGTCAGGGTTCTCTAGAGAAACAGAACCAGTAGAATTTATTATGGGAATTGGCTCACAAAATTATGAAAGGCAGGAGGTTCCACAATCTGCTCTCTGCAAACTGAAGACCCAGGAAATTTGGTGGTACAATTCAGTCCAAGTCTGAAGTCCTGAGAACTAGGCAAGCCAATGTCTGAGAACAGAAAAAGATGATGGCCCAAAGAAAACAGAGAGAAAAATTCTCCCTTCCTCCATCTTTTTGTTTTGTTTGGACCCTTAACAGACTGAATGCCTACATTGGTGAGGATGTATCTGTTTTATTTAGTCTACTGATTCGAATGCTAATCTCTTCTGAAAACACCCCCACAGACACACCCAGAAATAATGTTTTACCAACTAGGTAGGCATCTGAAAGCCCTATCAAGTTGACACATAAAATTAACCACACCCTTGATGACCCGATGCAGAAAAGTTGAACTTGCGTTTCTCTCTGAGATATGCTCCCTTTGGTAGAGGTGTAGGAGACATGGGATCTGGGTGCTGAGATGATATCTCGTTCATGAGGATAAGCCATGAGATGGGATGGGAAGAGACCTGGAGTCCTAGACAGTAAGTGCATCTCGTAAACCACATGATCTAGATTCATGGCATTTCTGTATTTTATTACTTCTGTTAAGTGCTCTTCTAGAAGGACATTAAAGCATTAGGGCCTGTTTTCCATCTAGACAAGGCAGTAAAAGAGGGAGTGGTACTGCCTAAGTTCTCATGGGGTTGGCAGTGAGAAAAAACAAGCAAGTCAGAACTATGTGGTCCTCTGGGTAAGGATTCTTACTCCATTGCTAACACTGGAAAATCTAGATGTATTATAAATGATTAGGGAAGGTGGTAGTTTTCTTTCAAAGGGCACAAAGTAGTAACTAGAAACTATAATGGTTTTTATACAATGGAGAATAAAGTCTAAAACTGCCAAGTTATGAGACTTTCTATTCCTCACCCACACTTATACGTTGGCATTAATATTTGTGTTAATACTATTAATTTTTTCTTCTAATCTTTGCTTCCCTGAGTCACTGCTCCATAAATCACTAAACTTCCCAGCTTAATGGCCCCTTGGGTATACATGATTGATCATAAGCTTCTCTTGAACCTGACCCCATACAAATACCAATAAACATCAGGCAATTCATGAGAAATATCAAATTAAGTGAGGAAGAAATAATGAACATTGAATGATTAGCTCAAAATAACTTTCCTGAAGTTTTCCTAAGTATCTAAAAAATATCAAGGAGGAAATTACTTCCTGTCTTTTTTTTTTAATTGCTGAGGAGTTTCTTCCATAAGCATCTCACAAGCAGTAGATTTCCCAACTGTCTGATATCCAACAGAAAAAAGGAAGAGCATACAGTAAGGGTAAGAGATTTTTATCAAGCTTAGGGAGTCCAAGAGTACATTCAGCTGGGGTAAAGGCACTAAATGTATCTCCACTTTGATTCCGAGGCATTCTTCTTTGCCTTCATATTTCTTGGAGTGGAGTTTCTCAAACATATTTTCACCCACACACAGACGCTGACGTTTTTTCCTGACCTTTCTACTTCAGTTATTGCCACATTAGTTTCCACGTTTCCATTGCCGTGGGACACTGCTTATCATTCTGCTCCCGTCTGTTCTGGTCACCACTTGGCATGGGCTGGTGGGGAGTTCCATGCCCATTTCCTACAAGCCTCTGATGTGCTTCCACCTAAGTTCAGCCGATGTAGCCTGGGAACAAAACATCCCTTCCAGCTCTGACCTTTGATCGCCCACTGATGCAACATGCCTCCCTCTTACCTTCCAAATTTTGCACATAGAATTTATTTTCTTGTTTTTTAGGCATTCTGACCACCATAGATGAAAAGCCTGTCTCAGGACTTGTGCCATCAAATAAAACCAGGAATGCTCTGTGTTATAACATGCCATTGTGGATACTCCCAGACAACTCATGAGGTTTGTCATGGAATAAAACTGCAAATTGACTCAAAGAGAGAATAAAACAGAGGATGCAGTCGGCCTGTGAGCTAGGCATTCAACAATAATGGAATTTGAATTGTTAAAATAGATCAAATTCTGGTATTTTGGGATCAGAGCACATGGAGAGACCATCATATTTAGGTTTGGAAGCTCAAACCCTTATTTCTGAATCCTTCATCAATTTGGGATCTGCACTGTGCATTCTTGGAATGGTGGCATCATTGCAGAATTACAGCCCATGACCAACAGGAATTTTTTAAAGTTCAAATTGAGTGAACATGGGTGTGTGTGGGGGGAGGTGACTTAAAAATTTTTGATAGAGAATCTGCAAACAAAAAAATCTCATATTTCTTTAAAGGGCACTTTAAATTGGTGCTTAAATATGCAACACTAGACACAAACTCCTCTTGGAATGATCAGGAAGTTATATGTCAGATATATGTTATACATACATCTGTGGATAAGGTCTGAGCCCAGAAAGAAAAATCCAGCGAAAGAAACTGGAGTCAGTAGTTTAGGTCTGAAGAGGCCCTATGTCACATAAAACTAAAGAAAGAAATGAGGCGGAAACCAGTGATAGAAACATGGGGTCCCTCTTGTATTTCCTGCTTCCTTCCCTATCACTTGGATGATGCACACTTGCGAGAGAAACTGACAACTGTATTTTGTCCAATAGTGAGGCTTATTTTCAGACAACTTAGAATGGGTGGGCTTTGTGGCCGGAATCAGGTTCACCTTGAAGATGACATGGGAGCAGGTAGAAAACGAATCAGAAATTGAGTGAAGAGAAAGTAAAACATGTAGCGATGAATGCTTGATGCAAATGGCAATCCCCATTCAAACCCAGAAGGGTGGGTATTTTTAATTGGGAAAAGCAAAGAAAGTCAAAGAAGCCTTTTGAGGAAGCAAAACATTTCAGCTCAGCCCAGAATCTGGATATGAAGGAAGCGTAGAGATATGAAGAACCCAACTCAAAATTGCCAAGCTCAAATTTGCCTGTCAATATTCTAGGCGTTGTTGCAGGAACTCTGTTTTGGCCTCTCCATGACACTTTTCTATCCAGATTCCTTACAGTTGAGCTCTCCAGGTTGAGCAACATCATCCTTGTGACATAAAAGATGAACATGTTTTAGAATAAGAAGCTAAACACAAGGAGAGCTAAGTGTAAAAGGCTGAAAATGTAATAGGAATTTTCTAAATATTTCTTAGAGTTAATAATAGTGGTCAACGCCTGACCAGGTGGGGGTTTGACTCAGATTGCAAAAGTAGCAGAGAGGCATGGTGAGGCAATAATAGGAGATTTCTACTATCCTGACAGAGCTGAGTTCATCAAAGTGCAAACAGAAGCCTGATAAATTCTTGACTTACCTGGCTAGACGTTGACATACCCCAAAAGGACAAAAATGCATGAAAGGAATTTCTACCTTGAATAAACTGTGAAAAACAAGTGAAAGCAGGTTGGCAAAATAACGGGAAGAGAGGGACAGGAAAGGGGAAGGACAGGAAAAAAGCACTTCCTGAATACCTACCATGTGTCGGATATAATCCAAGGGACTTAACACAGATTGCACATTTATTCATCTTGTGATTCTGTGAGGGAATGCATGACTGTCTTAGCCTCAGAGAGATTAAGTAAGTGGCCTTAGGTCACTCAGCTAGTTTTACAGGTGCAGGTTATGAGCAAAGCCCTGACTCAAGTCCAGACCTCGTCTACTACCATGCTACGTCCTTGAGAAACCTGGAAAAAAAAAAAAAAAAAAAAAAAATATATATATATATATATATATATATATACATGTATGTCTTCTGAAGAGTGTCAGACATTTCAACTAGAACTGGACAACATTTCAGAAAGAGTTCAGTTAAAGCTAGGCATCAGTCCAAGATTTTGACTATAAAACAGATGATTTCAGAGGTTTGAGTGACTAGTGACCTCTGTGGATATAACAGAGTAAAGTTGGAAAGGGTGGCAAAGGTGTTAATGTGGCTCTCAATGAATTCTACTCAGATTTGAGAAAGATACAAAGGAAATGCAGAAAAGCTCATAACGAAGGAGTAATATGCAAGTGAGGTTATATCTGGGACCTGGAAATGCTAAAGTTGAATGGGAACAAAGGCTTGGAAGAGTGAAGTGAAAAGTGGGGGAATTGGGGTGTGCTCAAAGCAGGAAGTAGAAGGAAGATGGCAAAGATCTTCTCCAGGGGCCCATGACATAACATTAATGGGAAACAGGGAGAAAACCAAATTTTCTTTTTTATTTTTGAGTTGGAGCCTCTGTCGCCCAGACTGGAGTGGAGTGGCCGCTCCTGGCCACTGCAGCCTCGACCTACTGGGCTCCAGCGATCCTTCCGCCTCAGCCTGAACTACAGGCGCGCGCTACCACACCCAGATAATTTTTTGATTTATTGTAGAGATGAGGTCTTGCCAAGTTGCCCAGGCAGGTCTCGAACCTGCTGGCTCAGGCAATCCACTCACCTCAACCTCCCATAGCGCGGGATTACAGGCTGAGACACCGAGCCCAGCTTAAATTTTCTACTCTTATTTTGCTTATTTTTATTTTCCATTGTCTTTATCAGTGGGAATAATCTTTGGACCTGCAATGTGGGATCACACTCTGGTAAAAAACTCTTAAAACCCAACTGCCTTGGAGTTTAAATCTCTTGGCCTAAACTAAAGCGCTTCCTCAGAAAAATTGCCAGAAACATCACAAGACTGCATTCACCTGTGACAGTGTAGAATGGCACAGGCTCTCAAAAGGTAGAATTTGGCATACTCTACCTTGATTTTCAAGAGAGGAGGAAGGTAAGTAAACTATGGCCTGGCAAACTTGTTGCAGATATTCCAGGGAAGGTGAGGAATCAGCATAGTTTCACTGCAAACAAGCCATGTCAGACTCAGTTCACGTCTTCAGGTAGACCAGCAGAAGGCTGGAGGCCGACGATATTAAGTCTTTAGTATCCTTGGAGATGAGAAGGAAGTTTTGAGTCAGAATATAATGTCAGCTATGTGTGCCTGTAACTGGTAAGGGACTATATCCAAGGAGACATTGCTCATAAAGCGATGTCATCATGGAGAGAGTTCTCCCGGAGGTCTCAATCACAGACCTATCCTACTTATTTTAATGCATATGGACTGAGCTGCCTTTTGAATCACAGTTCCAGAAAATTCAACACTGAGAGAAATGACTAAAATTCTCGATGTCTGATGTAGGGTTCAAAAGGAACTTGATGAGTTGAAACAATGACCTGAATTCAACAAAGAAACATTGAATATGGTTAATACAAAGTTTTACACTTGGTTCCATGGAGAGATTCACCTCATACATGTCCAGACAGCAGCATGTGACGAGAATAACGTTGGGGATTTTTTTTCTTTTTTGAGTCAGAGTCTCACTCTGTCACCCAGGCTGGAGTGCAGTGGCACATTGCTCAAGGCCACCACAACCTCAACCTGCTGGGCTCAAGGCGATCCTTCCGCCTCAGCTTTCCAAGTAACTGGAACTATAGGCGCGCAACACCATGCCTGGCTAATTTTTTGACTTATTATAGAGACAAGATCTCGCCAAGTTGCCCAGGCTGGTCTGGAAACCCTGGACTCAGGCAACCCCCTCACCTTGGCATCCCAAAGTGTTGGAATTACAGGTTTGAGCCCCGTGCCCGGTAAGGGATTTTTTTTTTTAAACTCAGTATAAGTGAAGAGTATGAAAGAGCTACTAAAGTTGTAACTATAACCTTTGGTTGCATTCATGAAAATATTATCTGGAAGAACAGAGTTAATAGCCTCTTTGTTTTGCTCAGATTAGACTGCACCTCAAGAAAGGTGTTCATACAGTCATAAGGGTGGAAACAACAGACCTAAGGGAAGAAGGAGGAGGGTATAGGTTGAAATGCTACCCATTAGGTACCATGCTCACTACTTGAGTGATGGACTCAATAGAATCCCAAACCACACCATCACATGATACACCCATGGACCAAACTTGCACAGGTACTTCCTTGAATTGAAAATATTTCTTTTAAAGAAAAGAGTGTTGGGTTATGGTTGCACAATCCAAAAAAGGCAGTGACAATTGGGAACATGGCCAGAGAAGAGAAACAAGGATGGAAAATTAGAAACAGTTAAAGGAACCGAAAGGGTTTGCCGTGGAGAAGAGAATGATAAGCAATGGGGCTTCTTCTATGTAGTCTTAGGAGGCAGACCAAGGCCAACGAGGCAGATTTTGAACTAATTGTAATTCCAGTAAATAAAGATGCTCAGCTGAAAAAGGGCTGCCTCCCAAAGTTGTGTTTTTCCTCTCACTCTTACTCTTCAAATACAGGTTGAACAGTCACCTGCTGAGGAGGAGGAGACGAGAGATTCTTGTCTTAAAGTTATCATTCTCAATGACTGGTCATTTAGCTTTTTCTTGAACACTTCTTGGGAAAGAGTGATCATTACCTAATAATATTGCCTAAACATTTCAGTAAAGCTTGTTGAATATTACTTTTATTTATTAAATTACTAAGGATCTTAAACACTTGCTGTAACGTTCCTTTGCACTTGGAACTCTCTCTTGGATTGAATCTAAGATGAATTCCTCCCTCTATTCCCTGCTGGAACTACCTAATTCAGACTACCATCACTGTTTGTCCAGAATGCAGCAATTCTTTCCTGAATGTACTTTCCCAGCTGTTAGTTTCATGTTCCTTTCGATGCAGTCATCACTTTGGCCATAGTATTCCTTATTGCATACATATTTTATCAGGTCGCTACCATCCTTAAGACCTTAAGTGGCTCTGTGTCTTCAATAAATTTATGGCATAGTGAAGATGGGATGGGAGGGAAAGGAGTGGTGAACTGCTTTGTAATCAGAGACTTAAAAGCCTTAACTATTAAATAAGGTGCTTTGATTTGCATTTGGTTAGTGATGCTGAGCATTTTTTCATATGTTTGTTGGCTGCTTGTATATCTTCCTTTGAGAAGTGACTTTTCATGTCCTTTGTCCACTTTTTAAATGGGGTTATTTGTTTATTTCCTGTCAATTCATTTGAGTTCCTTATAGATTCTGCATATTAGTACTTTGTTGAATCATAGTTTGCAAATATTTTCTCCCATTCTGTGGGTTGTCTCTTTACTCTCTTGATGGTTTCTTTTGCTGTACAGAAGCTTTTTAGCTTGATAAGGTCTCATACTGTTCAGGATGTCTATTATTAAAAGCCAAAAAACAATAAATGTTGGCAAGGCTGTGAAGAAAATGGAACACTCATGCACTGTTGGTGGGAGTATAAGCTAGTTCAACCCCTGTGAAAGGCAGTTTAGAGATTTCTCGAAGAAGTAAAAATAAATTTACCATTCAACACAGAAATATCACTTCTGGGAATATACTCAAAGAAGCATAAACCATCCTAGCCAAAATACACCTGATCTCGTATGTTTTCTGCAGTACTATCTCAATAGTAAAATCATGAAATCAACTCAGGTGCCCATTGATGGTGGACTGGATAAAGAAAATGTGGTACATATACACTGTGGAATACTACACAGTCATAAAAAAGAATGAAATCATGGTATTTACAGCAACATGGACAAAGCTGGAGGCCACTACACTAAGTGAATTTTCACAGAAACAGAAAACTGAATACCACATGTTCTCACTCTTAAAAACTGGGCACACATGGGCACAAGGATGGGAACAACAGACACTGGGTACTGCTAAAGGCGAAAGGAGTGGAGGGGCAGTAGAGTTGCAAAACCACCCATTGGGTACCAAGCTCACCACTGGATGGGGGTATGCAGTCTCATCAGAAGCCCAAACCTCACCTTTGCACAATATACCTATGTAACAAAACCTCGCATATACCCCATGATTCTAAAATTTTAAAAACACAAGAAACACAACGCTTGGGCCTTGAATGGGTACTGATTTGGACAAGCCAACTCTAAACTTGCTTATGCACCGTAATAGAAGTCTTTTGATTCATTTCTCGGACTTTATTCCCCAACAAGCCATCCTACTTTGCCTTTCCCCACAAGCAATCTAAAGTGAATCTCCCTCTTTAACTAGAGGTACAGACTTGAAACACTAATCTGACTCATCAGTCTGACTGATCACTTGAGAGAATAGTGAGATAATACATTCCCATCTGCATGGCCATTGCTCTATATATATCCTTTTAGTGGAGAAGCAGTGTAGTCAATTCTTGACTATCCTAGATGGAAGCAAATACAAATGTAATTAATCAATCTATGAATACTTTACCTACTGTGTTACAGTGTGGTGGCAGTGTCTCAAAACCTTGCTACAAAAAAGTCTACAAACAGAGAGACAGGAAGCAGTCATTGAGAAATGTTTAGGAGAAGATTGAGTGGTGAACTGAGAACCTTAAATTATTTTTCTTTTGACAATAGCTTCTAAATTACATCTTTTAAGTTATCCTGTACCAACAGCTTCACCTGCCCTCCCAAGGAAATTTTAAGCTGGGGTTCTCTCTCTGCAGGTGGGCTGAAATTATGATATATACATTCTGGAGCTATGGGATTGCCTCCCCATGGACCAAAGAAGCAGAAAAAAACCCATGTAAAGAGAGAAAGATTAAACCAGGTGGCTCAAGGGAAGCAGAGGAGATACTGAAAGGGAAGCCTTGGGTTTTTCCAAGTCTTGTTATGGTTACTTCCTGAGGTCCAACTGCCTTTCTCCTCTTGGAGTTCCTCAGACATACCTCTGTTATGAAAATAAATATTCACTGTTGACAATGGAAAGAGAAAGCAAAATAAAAACCAAAATGAGACATGATCATTATCTGAACATCCTTCAAGTTCTTACTATTTCTATAAAAGCTTCCCTGATCATATCAACCCAAGTGATACTATCTTAATTCCTATAAATGTTTATCTCCTTCACCCACATAACCCTTGTCACAAACTGCTTACATTTTGAGTTATATTCATATATCTCCCAAGTAGATTACATATTATTTAAAACCATGATTCTTTTACTCCTTTGTAATTCCCGTTGCACCAAGCACAGCCTATAAGTATTTGTCAGTTTGACGAGACTGATCCATGTATGTGCAGCAGTTCAAATTCACCATGTTGTTGGGTCATTTACATGACCTTGGCTTTAATAAAACAATAGAGTCGAACCATAGAAAAGGAAAACAATGGGATACTTAAAATCACTCTAGGAGGAATTCTAGATTACATACCAGTGTAGACACGGTTTTATAAGACTCCCTAAGAGAGTGTGCAAGCCTGGATTAGCCACCTCAAGAAGTTAGAATGTATGACCAGCTTAAAAAAGTATAATTAACTGCTGACTCACTTGTGTAAGCTGTATAATTTGCCTATTCAGTAGCCTAAATTTCATGTGCTGACAATTATCTATGCTAAGCCTTTCCATATTTACATCACCCAGAAAAATCAAGAACATGCTGTACAAGTACAGGTTTGGGGAAGTCTGACTTGGCAGACATTCTTGTGAAAAAGATCTGGGGGCTTTAATTGATCTCACACTTAATATGAGTCAAGAGCTTGCTTTAATTTCTTAAACACCCCACATCTTTAAAATAAAAAAATTCTTAGATAGGCTAATTCAATCTTAGATAAAATTAGATAAAGAGTCACATTAACTTAGCGTTGGGTGTTTCTGTTATCTAGAAGTCCAGTCTCTTGCATGGTGCTGGAATTTTGCTAGAAAGTCCAGAAAGAAAAATAAATAACCCTAAAATAAACTTAAAATTAAATAACCTTAAAATTAAGGTTATCGGTTTACCACTTAATCTTCTCCCAAACATTTCTCAATGACTGTGTCCTATCCCCCTGTTTTTAGATTTTTTTATAGCAAGGTTTTGAGACATTGCTACCACATTATAACACAGTAGGCAAAGTATCTATTGATTGATTGGATTGGATTGGTTGATTGGATGATTCGGGATAACAGAAGTCCTTCGAACCCCACTGGTGACATCTGAAGCAGTCCCCTTCATGTAGCATGGCTCAGTTAGTAGGGCATTCTCTAATATTTTAAAGTTTTATTTACTATCTTCTTCCCTGGCACTTCCACCTCTTAGATTCCTTCTAAGTCTTGGAACCACATGGAACCACATACGAAGTCTTACCATCCTCCATCACCACGGAAAAACAGTGACCATAAGCCACCCCAACTTCCTATGTTAAACATAACATCTCCCCAGCTCTCATACTCATTCACTTAATCATATGGTTTCTAGATCCCTCACTGCTCTACTTGCAGAAATAGAATTTCTTGGGAAATTCTATTTTATGAAGAAACCAAGGTCCAAAGAAGTACATTATTTGCTCAGTAGCCTACAATCAATGTCAACACTAAAATTTGTATCCATTATTTGCCATGAATCGACTTACAATGTAGAAATTCATTTTTTACAGTGAACCGTGGTGCACTTATATAAGGCAGCAGGGAGGCCAGAGATGCTAGGAGACAAATACCTATCATGGGTGAAGCAACTTGGCCACATACCTTCTACAACTTCTCTATCTTTCAAATGAAAACATGTCCATCTTTTTTTTTTTTTTTTTTGAGTAGAAGTCTCTGTCACCCAGACTGGAGTGCAGTGGCATGCTCCTGCCACCATAGCCTCGATCTGCTGGACTCAGGTGATCCTTCTGCCTAAGCCTTTCAAGTAACTGTAACTACAGGTCTTCACTATCACACCTGGCTAATTTTTTGATTTATTGTAGAGAGGGGGGTCTCACCAAGTTGCCCGGGCTGTTCTTGAACCCCTGGACTCAGGCAATCCTCTCACCTCTGCCTCCCAATGTGCTGGGATTATAGATGTGAGTCACTGGGCCCGGGCTTGCCCATCTTTTTGACCAAAAGAATTGAACAAGTTTGAAGGAAATCTGCAATGTCTCTTTTTCTCAGATAAGGAAGATGATAATTTTTGAAGAATACACTATTTTCTAGAGCTAGGAAATTCAAGATGGGTAATGAACATACTAGATTTTTTAATGTCTGTTCATCAGTTGAGGATGATCATATCCATTTTCTTTAGGCTTGGTAAATTGTTTCTCTCTCTTAACTTATCTTTTTAAAGAACATATAAATACCCTAAGTAGTCTTGAGAAATAGTTTGGTACTATACTGCCTATATAAGAGTGAAATGCATGTGACCTAGGTTTGTATTTATTGTAAACGTTCAGACTTATGAATTGCCGAGTCAACCTTACCAAGAATCCTGGAATTGAGTGATCCTGATTTGTCTGATTTCTCCCTGAGGTCAGTTCTAGGTCACTGTATTCTGGAGTCTTTTATACCACTTAGTCATGATGGGAATTAAAGTTGACCTGGATTTCCCCATTGACATTTACACTTGATTAGCTCTGAAATCTAAAGGGTATGAGTTCTGTTTCATTCTAGACTTAAGTAGCAGGAAACTTCTGCTTTTCTTACCAAACATACTTACTCAGATTCATAGAAGTCAGAAATCTCAATAGAATCACTCAGCAGATGTTTCTGGCTCGTGATGCTTCTATAGGGACCAAGTAGGTATCATTAGATTCATTTTTCACAGGCTCCCAGGGTACTCCTCAACAAATCTGAGTCATTTCTTACTAATTCAGTTGAATTGAATGAAAAAAGGTCTGGATTGTAAATCTTTAAAAAATATGCTTAAAACAACTTTTTCTTATAATAGTTTCAAAGAGAAAAAAAATTAAAAATAATACATAAAATTTTCATATATTCTTTACCCAAATGTTCCCATGTTTAACATTTTTACCACATTTTAAAAATCATTTTTTCTCTATTTGCACATCTGTATTCTTTACTTGTTTTTGAACCATTCGTGGGGATAGTCTTTTATACTTCCTTTTATCTCTTACTACTTTCTAAGCATTTCCGAATACTAAGGTCATTCTCTTATGTAACAATACAGTAATCAAATTCAGGACATTTTGATGCAATGGTTTTATTTGCTCTATCATTCATACATTTTCAACTATCGCAGTAATGTCCTTTACAACTTTTCCCCCTTCTGCAGTCCAGGATTCAGAACAGGACCATGTATTACATTTAGTTGTCAACTCTTTTCATCTGGAACAGGTTCTTAGTCTTTTCTTTGTCTGTCTTTGCAAAGACCAGTGATTTTATGGAATGTTTCTCCATTTGGGTTTGCTGATGCTTCCTCATGCTTCCTCATGTATCTCTGGTCAGAAAACTAATAAATGTAGCTGGGTGCGGTGGCTCATGCCTGTAATCCCAGCACTTTGGGAGGCTGAGACAAGAGGATTACCTGAGCTCAGGTGTTCGAGACTTCATCTCTACAATAAATCAAAACATTAGCCAGGCATGGTGGCGCACTCCAGCCTGGGCAACAGAGTGAGACTTTGACTCAAAAAGAAAGAAAGAAAGAGAGAGAGAGAGAGAGAGAGAGAGAGAGAGAGAAAGAAAGAAAGAAAAGAAAACTAATAAATGCTGATGTGTACTTCTCAGGTGTCCCAGGTGCAAGATCTACCTGCCCCTCCTTTATTATGCTAATTTTGGTCACCCAATCAAACTGTTGTGCATTTTTTCCACTGTGGAGTTTCTATTTTCTCCCTTGCAATCAGTAAGCTATGTATGGGAAGGTACTTGGAGCCCATGTCAACATTCTTCTCCTCATCACATTTTTCTCTTTCTAAACTCAGTTCTTGCTCCAGTTAATCTTTGCTATAATCGATGATAGTTGTAAAATATTCATTTTACATCCTCGCCCTTTCTCCACATTTATCAGTAGGCATTCTATTCTTCTGTAAGAAATGAGAGGAGGAGAAGCTGAGTTTATTTCACTTTCTGCAGTAAGGGAGAATACACCCAGGCTGGGCATGGTGGCTCACGCCTATAATCCTAGCACTCTGAGAGACCGAGGTGAGAGGATTGCCTGAGCCCAAGGGCTCGAGACCAGCCTGGGCAACTTAGTGAGACCTCATCTCTACGAGAAATCAAAAAATTAGCTGGGTGTGGCGATGCATGCCTGTAATTCCAGCTTTTTAGAAGGCTGAGGCTGAAGGTTCACCTGAGCCCAGCAGGTCGAGGCTGCGATGGCTGTGAGTGTGCCACTCAACTCCAGCCTGGATGACAGAGTGAGACTACAACTCAAAAAAAAGAAAGAAATTGTACTTTTTTTCCATGTTTAAGGGCAATGCTTTTATCTCTTTTGGGAGAATGGTTCATATCTTTTGCTCATTCTCAAACAGCATTTCAGTGTTTCCTCAATTTTATTTGATTCATTTATTTATTGTTTTAGAGACAGAGTCTCACTCTGTCATCCATGCTGGAGTGCAGTGGTGTGATTATATCTTACTCCAGTCTCAAATTTCTAGACAGGTGATCCTCCTGCCTCAGCTTTCCAAGTAGCTAGGGCTACTAACTAACCAATCAGGCCTGGCTAACTTAATTTTTTTTTTTTTGTAAAGACAACATCTCACTATATTACCCAGGCTGGTCTCAAGCTGCTGGCCTCAAGGGATCCTCCCGCCTCACCTCTCAAAGTGTTGGAATTATAGATATAAACCACTGTACTCAGCCAGTTTCCTCAATTTTAAATGTTCTTTATGTAATAGATATATTAACTCTTTATCTGTGATAAATACCTCAAATTTTTTTTGCTATTTGCTATTTGTCTTTTAACTTTGCTTATGGGTTGTGTAACTTCCCTTTTTTTTTTTTGGTAGTCAGATTTATTAAGTATTTTTTCTCTTGCACCTGGATTTTGAGTCATAGTTAGAAATATATCTACACTCAAGTTTCAGAGAAATTCATTTCTGATATTTTCTGGTATTTGTATAGCTACATTTAGACCTTGATCTAGGAACTTATCCTCACATACATGAGAAGTGGACATAATTTTATCTTTTTTCCAACTGTCTGTCTAGCTGCCCTACTACCTTTATTAAAAAGTCCATCCATACCCCCAGATTTGAGGTACTATCACTTTTATCATAGTCTAGATTTCCATATGTAGTTGGGTCTTTTTCTGGACTTTTTATTCTATTCCATTTGTCCATGTAGCAGTACCACACTGTTTTCAAAGTAGAGACTTTATAATATGTTTTAATGCTGAGTGAGGCTGTTCCTCTGCCCCACCCCCATCCCCATGCTATGTCTGTTTCTTTTCACTGTTTCCCTAGCATGTTTGCTTTTCTTAATAGTTTTAATTGTTTTTGAGTCAGAAACTCACTCTGTCACTCAGGCTGAAGTGCAGTAGCATGCTCATGGCCACCGCAGCCTTGACCTGCTGGGCTCAGGCTTCCTTCCACCTCAGCCTTCCAAGTAGCTGGAACTACAGGCGTGTGTCACCACACTCGGCTAATTTTTAAAAATTTTTTTGTAGAGATGAGGTCTTGCCATATTGCCCAGGCTGTCTTGAACCCCTGAGCTCAGGCAATCTCGCCTTGGCCTCCCAAAGTGTTGGGATTACAGGCATGAGCCACCATGCCCATCAAATGTTTAACTTTTGTATGAACCTTAGTATTAATTTGGCTGGCTCTAGAAAGGAAAAACCTTGTTGGTTTATTGAAATTTTATTTTTATCTATCTATCTATCTATCTATCTATCTATCTATCTATCTATCTATCTACCTACCCACCTCCCTATTTATATTCGGAGTCTCACTCTGTCTCCCAGGCTGAAGCACAGTGGTACAATCATGATTCATCTCAGCCTTTATTTCCTGGGTTCAGGCAATCCTATCCTCCCACCTTAGTCTCCAGAGTAACTGGGACTACAGGAGCATGTCACTATGCCTGATGATTTTTTTTTTTTGTAAAGATGAGTTCTCATTTTGTTGCCCAGTCTGGTCTTGGATTCCCAGGCTCAATCAATCCTTCTGCCTCCGCCTCCCAAAGTACTGGGATTACAGGCATGAGCCACAGCACTCAGTCTGGAATTTTATTAAGTTTATGTATTATCTTAGGGAGAATTGATATCCAAATACTATTAAGACATCCTAACCAAATCCCCAAGATGTCTTTCCATTTGTTCAACTCTGCTTTTGTATTTTTTAGTAATGCTTATAATTTTCTTCATTTAGGTTTGACCACTTTTTTTTTTTTTTTTTTTTTTTGAGTTGGAGTCTCACTCTGTCACCCAGACTGGAGTGCAGTGGCCGCTCTCGGCCACCGCAACCTCGACCTGCTGGGCTTCAGCGATCCTTCTGCCTCAGCCTTCCAAGTAGCTGGAACTATAGGCACGCGCTACGAAGCCTGGCTAATTTTTTGATTTATAGTAGAGATGAGGTCTCGCCAAGTTGCCCAGGCAGGTCTCGAACCCGCGGGCTCAGGCAGTCCACTCACCTCGGCCTCCCAAAGCGTGGTATTACAGGCTGAGCCACCGAGCCCGGCTGAGGTTTGAACACTTTTTACATCTATTCCTACATATGTATCTTTCTTATTGCTATTGTAAATGGGTTTTTTCTTCCATTACATTTTCTAACATATACTTGCATATATGAAAGCTACTATTTTTGCAATTGATAATGTATTTTAGAAGATAACTAATTTGTTGGCTTACGAGCTTGTAATCTCAGTATTTTTAGTGTTTCAGATTTTACCAAGTATTTTTGCAATAAACCTTTTAGTTAATACATGCAATAACTTAATCTAATAAAACAAAATATCTCCTAATAGAATATATTGCTTTGATGAAATGACCTATAATTAGTTTATTAATTGCCTGGTGTGTTTAATGAATGCAATCATTATTGTGTTTTCTTAAGTACCTTAAAATTATCTACTTCAGTGGTACTAAATTTTTTTTTTTTTTTTGGTGCCGTGACTCGGATGGTACTAAATTTTTAATTTTCAAAATATAATAAAGAGGGTTATAAGCAGAGAGAAGCTTTAGCCTAGGTTTTACCCACATTCTCTCAAAGGTTCAAAATTGTGAGCTTTTTAGTAGTATATGTGAACATGCCCAATAAATATCCTAGTGGTGTCAAACATTCATGTTTATTATATGGGATGGCAGAGTCAGAGGGAGGTACTCCCCTGATCATCTTTCAGTTTCCACTTCAGTGGTTCCTAATTCATTTCAGTAGGGTGACTGAGGTGCTAGCTAAATTTTTTAGTTTGTTTTCCATTGCTATAACAGAATACTTGAGAGTGGATAACTTATAAAGGAAAGTGATTGAGTTAGCCCATGTTTCTAGTGGCTGGGAAGCCCAAGATCGGGCGGCCATATCTGGTGAGGGTCTCATACTGCTTCATAGCATGGCAGAAAAGTGGGAAAGAGGGAAGATGAAGTTGGCCAGCCTACTTTATAGTAATCCACTTTTTTGGTTTTTTGTTTGTTTTGTTTTTTTAGTTGGAGTCTCACTGCTGCCCATGCTGGAGTGCAGTGGCATGCTCACGGCCATGCAGTCTTGACCTGCTGGGCTCAAGCCATCCTTCTGCCTCAGCCTTACAAGTAACTGGAACGACAGGCACATACTACCATGTCCAGCTAATTTTTTGATTTATTGTAGAGACAAGGTCTCACCAAGTTGCCCAGGCTGGTCTTGAACCCCTAGACTCAGGCCATCCTCTCACCTCAGCCTCCCAAAGTGCTAGGAATACAGGCTTGAGCCACCGTGCCTGGCCTTGGAATAATCCACCTACTTGAGAACTAACTCAGCCCTACAACTGTATTAATCCCTTCCTGAGATGCAGCCTCCATGACCCAAATACCACCTGCAAGGCCCCACCTCCTAACACTGCCACATTGAGAAACTGGTCCTAACATTAACTTTTGAAGGACACGGTCAAACCATAGCACTGACCTATCAATATTAATTCGTAAAGTCCATAAAATCTGCAAGAACCACAAAATCCGTAAAGCTTTTGGACCAATTGAACTGTAGTTATTACTGTAGTACTCGCATTCATTTAAAACACAGTACCAGCCGGGCTCGGTGGCTCAGCCTGTAATCCCACGCCTTTGGGAGGCTGAGGTGAGTGGATTGTCTGAGCCCGCGGGTTTGAGACCCGCCTGGGAGCGAGACCTCATCTCTACAATAAATCAAAAAATCAGCCGGGTGTGGTAGCGCACGCCTGTAATTCCGGCTACTTGGAAGGCTGAGGCGGAAGGATCGTCGTAGCCCAGCAGGTAGAGGCTGTGGTGGCTGGGAGCGGCCACTGCACTCCAGTCTGGGTGACAGAGTGAGACTCCAACTCAAAAAAAAAAAAAACAACACAGTACCTGTAGTATCTATACGTGGAAGTTATTTATTTAGTTGTCAAGCACTGTATGGGTGAATTGGAAGAATTTTTTTTTTCCTTTGATTCAGAGATCACTTTGTCTTCCAGGCTGAGTACAGTGGCACTCTCGTGGCCACTGCAGGTTTGACCTGCTGGGCTCAGGAGATCCTTCTGCCTCAGTCTTCTAAGTAGCAGGGACTACAGACGCATGCTACCATGCCCAGCTAATTTTTTTGATTTATTGTAGAGATGAGATCTCACCAAGCTGCCCAGTCTGTCTTGAACACCCGGGCTCAGGCGATCCTCTCACCTCGACCTCCCAAAGTGCTGGGATTACAGGCTTGAGCCACCGCGCCCGGCCTAGAGACCTTTTTGAAAGCGCTCCTCACATTTCTCTTTCCATCACGGTTCCAAGACCCACAAGTTAGGTTCCCCACCCAGTACAATGACTTCAGTACAATTACCTGAAGAGGTTATGGAGAGTTGGATACAGCTGTAACATCTCAACTTCTTCAACAGAACTATCTTCCTTAAGTATATTATAATTTATTCTTTGTAGAATTTTATCTGACTTTCTCTTACATAAAATGTGGTAGGTTACCATTTAAAATATGTTCTTAACTTCACTTGAAGATTTCCTTTCTTTTTTTTTTTTGATTTGGAGTCTCACTCTGTCGCTCAGGCTGGAGAGCAGTGGAAAGCTCACGGCTAGCCCAGCGTCGATCTGCTGGGCTCCGGCAATCCTCCTGCCTCAGCCTTCCAAGTAGCCAGAACTACAGGCATGCACTACCATGCCAGGCTAATTATTTATTTATTGAAGAGATGAGGTCTCGCCAAGTTGCCCGGGCTGGTCTTGAACCCACAGGCTGAGGCAATCCACTCACCTCGGCCTCCCAAAGTGCTGGGATTACAGGCTGAGCCACCAAGCCCAGCCACTTGAAGATTTTCTTAAACTCATTCCCAACTATAGTCTGTGTGGCTAGACCAATCCCTAAACATGTCTTCTTGACTTCTTTTGCTATTTTTTAAGTATAGGAACCTCCAATGAGTAAATGCCATAATTGTAGTTAGACCATGAATGAGTTGATTTTCTATTTGATAAAAATAAAAGAAATCCAGATAATTTAGTTTTGAAGCCCATATGCTTGTAAGACACAAATTCCATCAAGATGATAAAGTACTCGCTAACCATATCCATCCCTGTAGTAGTTCGAGGGAGATAATGAGCAGAAGTTCAGCACTAATCCTTTATTGTAATTTACAAACATTTACCTATATCATATTCCTAGTGCATATAACCATTGCACCAAAGGAAATAACTTATCCAGAATTTCACAGAATATATGAACTGAAAAGGACATCACAGACTTTTTTGCTGCATTCATTTGTTCATTCATTCATTCAGTATGTACTGAACATCAGTCCTGTACCACTCAAGGTCTTAGATGCTGAGGATACTGAAGTGACTAAGGTACATACACTGTTCCATGATCTTACCAATTATCTAAGACAATTCTTACTGCATTGGCCTAAAAGAGAGAGAACTTCTTTGCTTATATGGCAAGGAATTCTGGCAATCTCACTCCTCATAAACATAAGAACAAAGTATAAAAATAACTTATTAATAGTCATATATCCAAGTACATTTGGGGTTTTTTTGTTTTGTTTTTGAGTAGCAATCTCACTCTGTCACTCGGGTTGGAGGGCAGTGACATACTCCTGGCCACTGCAGCCTCGACTTGCTGGGTTCAGGCGATTCTTCCACCTTAAACTTCCAAGTATGTGGAACTACAGGCACGTGCTACCACGCCTGGCTAATTTTTTATTTTATTGTAGAGATGAGGTCTCTCCAAGTTGCCTGGGTTAGTCTCGAACCCCTGGGCTCAGGCAATCCTCTCACCTCAGTCTCCCAAAGTGTTGGGATCATAAGCGTGAGCCACCATGCCTGGCCTTTTAAATTCATTTTTTAAAAAAAAAGGTATGAAAGAATGAATGTACCAGAAACAGTGAGGAACTAACTATTAAGTGAATAAACACAGTCTGCAACATGGTTAGGGCGTATGTGAAGAAATGCATGTCTCCGCAGAAGACAGCGAATCTTTAGCCTCAAATGGGAACACCCAAGCAGACTGGTATCTGATATCAGAATTTATCGCTGTCCCTGTGGATGCAATGATGGTGATGAGAAAGGATCATTTGTGCCACAGCTTCTTGCTCACTGAAACAGGAAAGACTTGACTTGAACAGGTTTGGGAGAGATGGATTTCCAGAATCCCAGTCCTCCCCCATCAGCCAGTCACTAAGAGAGTCTGACAGAACAAAAAGTGGAGACAATTACAGCTCCTAATCCCCTGACACTCAGCCCAACCCAAAGACATCAATATAAAGAAACCTCTTGCCCATCTAATGACATCATATAATCATATGTGAAACAATGGAAGTGCTGAAAAGAGACTTTTATATAATGATCCCAAGGCGATCTGAGAGATTAAAGAGACGATATGTTTCATGAGCTGTGTTTTCTTCCCCCTAGTATGAAGATGTTGGAGTCACTTTGTGGCTTGGATCCAACCAAAGCCTCAGCTTCATCTCTTCCCTCACTGGAACAAACCAATGCCTTTTTAGAGATTTCTTAGGTTACATGTAACAGAAACCAAACAAGAGAGTCTACACAAAAAAAGGGCATTTAGTTAAAGAATAGTAGTATATCTCATGGAAACTAAATAAGAGATAAACTCTTGGTTCCAGCCTCTGGAAGATCCAGGAACTTCCACAAAGGGGAGTTCCAGTCCTCTGTCATTAACATACCTCATCCTCCAACAAGTTTTAGTTTTAAATTCCAAAATCTTGAGACGAGAAATCCAAATTAAGTAGGCAATATTTCCCTTAGACTCAGAGAAGCCTGACCTCTGCCCTGGGCTCCGCACTTCAAAGCACCCTGGATATAACAAACCCATGAAAAATAAATAAATACGTTAAAGGAAAAAAAAAACTGATAAGTGTCTTTATCACTAGAATCCTGCTTGTAGTTCTTGGGGCAACTCATGCTGTAATTCTAAATGCTCAGGGAAGCACTTCTCTATGTGTGTTGGCTTAGGATTTTGACAGATTTTAAAAGGCAACCCACTTGGACTACATGAGACTTTGTGGATTGTGCTGCTTTGATGTTGGGTCAAACATTGCTTTAGCAAGCAGGGTACATTTGAATGGCTCCTGCATAGGCAAATTAACTAGTCAAATCCTTTTTCTCAGATATCACAAATAAAATAGACTCCCTCATAATGAAAGTCTGTTTCCCAGTAGTATTGAATATCTATCCTCCTATTTCTCCCCATGTTACCATTTGTGGAGAGACACTCATGATTTTAGTGTGGCATTCATAATACTGCACATGGAAGCTGAGAGTGTTTTGCAATGTTAAGCACTTGAAATTACTTTTATATTTGTATATATATTGGTCTATAACATCAGTTACACATAGTACTGATGCTTTCTATTGGAAATGAGTTGGACATTGGATGGTAAAATTAAAAATAGTTTATTTTTACAAAATAATAAGAATCAATTAAAATTATAAAAATTTTAAAATCCAGCTTGATTTGACTAATTTTGATTAAAATTTAGTTTGCTTTTTAATTCTGATGGATGATTTGAAATATTTTAGAAGGAAAAAACTTCTTGTGGGAAACTTATGAAAGCTACATATAATGAAAAAGTGTTTTACATATACTTAAGTTGCAATTTTGAGTGAAAATGTGATAAAATTGCATTTAACTTTTTACTCTTTTAGGTCCTCATGAATGACTACAAGTCAAAAGCATGAAAGAAGCAGAAGGTGTAGAAGTAAACCCAAATAGAAATAATAAATATAATTTGGGTGTTTTTTTTGAGATAATGTCTCACTCTGTCGCCTAGGCTGGGGTGCAATGGCACAATCACAGCTCACTGCAACCTCAACCTCCTGGGCTCAGGTGATCATTATTTAAATATATATATATATTTTTGTAGAGATGGGGTCTAATTATGTTGCCTAGGCTGGCCTCAAACTCCTGGACTCAAGCAACTTCTTCCACCTCAGCCTCCCAAAGTGCAGGGATTACAGGCATGAGCCACTGTGCTCTGCCAATAAAATCCTGAAAGAGGACGTTTTCTTAAATTTTAAAAACACCATTAAATTGAGCAAATGCATGATAAGCATCGCCTATATAAGACTTATAAATAGGATATTGCAAATTCTATATCTACTGAAGCTTTAATTATTGAAAACAATGGAAATGAACAAGAAAATTGCCCCAGTCATATACACAACTTGTATACATCAGGTAAAATTACTGCAACTAGAAAATATTCAAGATTTCTTATAAAACAGTAAGAATATTCTTTATCAAATTAAGATTTAATTATCAAAAAAAATATTTGGAAAGATAATGATTCATACCAAAATCACAACTCAGGGGCCGGGCACAGTAGCTCAAGCCTGTAATCCCAGCACTTTGGGAGGCTGAGGCAAGAGGATTGCCTTAGCTCAGGGGTTTGAGACCAGCTTGGGCAACTTGGTGGGACCTCCTCTCTACAACAAATAAAAATAATAAGCTGGGTGTGGTAGTGCACACCTGCAGTTCCAGCTAGTTGTAAGACTGAGGCAGAAGGATTGCCTGAGCCCAGCAGATCAAGGTTGCAGTGGCTATAATCGTGCCACTGCACTCCAACCTGGGCAACAGAGTGAGACTCTGACTCAAAAAAAAAAAAAAAAAAATCACAACTCAGAAACATCAAATGCGACTCTGTGTTTCTCTTTAAAACATACAAAAAATTACATTCATGAACCTACAAGTTGAATGAGAAAGACAAAATCTCTGGAGATTTACTGTTTATTATTGGATGATCCTGGCAAACAGCCCATGTCTTTCTGACAGTATGAGAATGTTTCTTGCAAAACGCATTCTGACAAACAAATGATTTTGATTTTTTTATTGCCTAGACATTGCAGAAAACATACTGTAATTTATACCAAAATTCTTTCAAATGGAGTCAGAAACTGTAGAAACTGGCTTCTATAGTTTAATTTCAAAAGCAAAATATTCTGCTACTATTGTCAAATGCTTCACAACTAATGCTTGAAATGAAGATATTTATTGGATGTTTATTGGCAATTCTTTTTGTGGAGACTTACGGTCTCCACAAAAAGAACATAAAGATGTTAGTTATATATACAAACACATGAAGCAAAATGTGCCACAACTAGAACTTTTTGAAAATTAAACAGCAAAAATAAATACTATTCAGCAAAGAAAGAGGATGTTAGCATAACACATTTAAAAGATTCTCATGCATTCCATATTTATTCCAAATTTTTCATAGCAAAAGCAGTCCCATATTTTCAGAAAGCAATATAAAATTTTTAGTTTTAGAATGGAGTATGAGAAATGTTATGCTATGATGGCTGAACATGTAAGCTGAATAAAAATAAGCAAATGATCACTATCCGAAAAGAACTCAAAATAGGATTTTTACATTTTATATGTAATAAAATGATAAAATAAATCATCCACAAATACAAATCTAGAAATATTAAGTTTACATGTATTGTAATACAAACAAAAGTTATGATGAAAAATAACTTTTATTATATAAATTTTTGAACATCCAAAACTCAATTTTTTTTTTTTTTGAGTTGAAGTCTCACTCTATTGCCCAGGCTGGAGTGCAGTGGAATGCTTACAGCCATCACAGTCTTGACCTGCTGGGCTCAGGTGATCCTTCCACCTCGGTCTTCCAAGGAACTGGAATTACAGGCACGTGCCACCAAGCCCGACTAAGTTTTTGATTTATTGTAGAGATGAGATCTCGCCAAGTTTCCCAGGCTGGTCTCGAATCCATGGGCTCAGGTGATCCTCTCACCTTGGCCTCCCAAAATGCTTGGGATTGTAGGTGTGAGCCACCATGCCTGGCGAACTACCAAAATTTAAAATTAAAGACTGTTTAATTTGTTTTATATATGTTGGGGAAGGTGTGGATTTTGATTAAAGTGAAAATATTTTAAAAACGTGATTTTCAGTGGTAGGCATTAATCTGAAAGCCTATCTAGGCAGATCTATAATAATGGCATCAATATAGTCAGTTTAAAAAACAGGTGTACACGGCAGATTTGGGGCCAAAATTTAAAAACCGTGCTTGTAGCGTTTAGTTTGAATTTGTCACTTAAGACAAGGCCTCTAGTGTGTCAATAGTGATGATACTTTGTGGACTAATTCATTATTGTATTGAATATTTTCTGGGTGTGCTCATCAACTATAACTTTACCACTATACTCAAACACACAATGAGAACACCAGCTAAATACCGCTATAGTCATTCGATTCCATTTCAACAAGATACATGAAGTATCCTAGAAGAGAAAATCAAAATAGCAGAAGATCCCACATAAAGAGAAATTCAATATTTAACAGAAATGAATTAATTTTGTATTTGGTTATTTGGTGTAAACTGCTACTTGTTACTAATTATGTTGAAAACAGATTACTTTTGTCTAACTTTAAAATTTTTTTAAATTTTTTTTAAAACTTTTAGTGTTAGAGATAATGGATTTTTATTTCGAAACTGGAAGAAGCAGCAAGTAAAATAGGCTCAGCCTATCATCCCAGCACCTTGGAAGGCCGAGGCAAGGGGATTGCCTGAGCCCAGGAGTTCAAGATCAGTCCAGAAAAGTTGGCGAGATGTCATCTCTACAATAAGTCAACAACAACAAAAAAATTAACTGGGCATGGTAGCCTGTGCCTGTAGTTCCAATTATTTGGAAGGCTGAGGTGGAAAGACTGCCAGATCCCAGCAGGTCGACGCTGGGGTGGTCATGAGTGTGTCACTGCCCTCCAGCCTGGGCGAGAGAGTGAGACTCCAACTCAAATAAATAAATACATAAATAACAAAATTGGCACTCCAATAAAGAAAAGGGGGGGAAAAACTGCATATCTATGAAGGAAAGGAGTCATGTACCCATTATCTCTAAAGCATTTTTTTTTTTTGAGTGGCAGGTTCATGGCCACCACAGCCTCCACCTGCTGAGCTCAGGCTATCCTTTTGCTGCAGCCTTCCAAGTAGCTAGAACTACAGGTGCACACTACCTAAAGCAATTTCTATAGAGATTACTTTCTGAACACATTATAGATCTAGATACAGTCTTAAATAAAGAAAAATTTCAATAAATTTAGCAACATATTATCACTATTTTCATTTTTATATAATCACAATATTAAAATTTTTGAAAGAAGACAAACTTTAAAAAAGTATTGCATGATGGTTTCTTTGACTTTGCAGATGCTTGACAGTTTGATGAGGTCCCACTTGTCTATCTTATCTCTTATGGCATGGACACTTGGGAATTTGACCAGAAATTGGTTGCCAGTTCCAATTTAAGGGTGTCTCCTGCATTTTCTAAGGTTCTTACAGTTTGAGATTTTACATTTAGGTCTTTGATCCATTTAGAGTTGATTTTTGTGTATGACGATAGGTAGGAATCTTGTTTTAATCTTCTGCATGTGGTCAGCCAGTTTTCCCAGGAGACAGCCTACAGACTGGGAAAAAGTACTTGCCAACTGTATGTCTGACAAAGGCCTAACATCTAGGACCTACAAGGAAATCATACGTGCCGAAAAGAAAAAAACAAACAGCCTCATCACAAAATGGGCAAAAGATATGAGTAGACAGTTCTCAAAAGAAGACATACAAGCAGCCAACAGATACAGGAAAAAATGCTCAGCCTCACTAGTCATCAAATAAATGTAAATTAAGACTATACTGAGATACCACCTAACTCCATTCAGTATGGCTATCATCAATAACTCAAAAACAACAGATGCTGGAGAGGATGCGGTGAAAAGGGAACACTTCTACACTGTTGGTGGGAGTGTAATCTAGTACAACTTCTGTGGAAAGCAGTGTGGTGATTCGTAAAAGATCTAAAAATCGACCTTCCATATAACCCTGCGATCCCCCTACTGGGAATATACCCAGAAGAACGCAAATCACTCTATAAAAAAGATACCTGCACACGTATGTTTATTGCACCATTGTTCACAGTAGCAAGATCATGGAACCAGCCATGCTGTCCATCAAAAGAGTACTGAATGAAAAAAAAAGTGTGTACATATACAAGATGGAATACTACGAAGCCATAAAGAAGAACAAAATCATGAACTTCACAGCAACCTGGATGGACTTAGAGTCTATAATACTGAGTGAGCTTTCACAGAAACAAAGACCTGAGTATCGCATGTTCTCACTCATAAGCGAAACTTGAACAATTATCATAAAACTATAAGAAAAGGATTGGCAGTAGCGGGGAAATTGCCAGGAGGGGAGTGGGGAAGTGGGATTGGAAGTAGTGGGAATCTGCCTGGGGAAGTGGGGCACACCTCATCAACAAGGGTACCTGCAAAATGAACATTTGTACACCTAATCCTGAATTGTACCCCACATCTTTAAAATAAAAAAAAATTAAAAGAAAAAAAGTACTGCATGAATATTGTTGTAAGGGAACGTGAAAGTTTTGTGAAAGTGATGTATGAAATTCAAATCACCTGTAATCGATTCTATGATCATGATAATTTATTATAAATTGTTCCATCCCAATGATTAAACAGTATATTTAAGTTTCATTTTTTTCGTTCTGAATCTAAGTATTGCTGTACGACTCTTATTGACAATTCCTGTTGCTGCCTCAGAAAGTAAGGTTGACCCAAACTGAAATAAATGAGAGCTGAGAGTTATTAATGACTCAAGGAACAGGGTCTCATTAGGCATTACTGTTGATAAAATAAAAATTTAATGAAAATATGAATCATAACAACATAATCATTAATTCAACTAAAATAGAAGGAAAGAAATATGTTTTATTAAACAAGCATATGTACAGTTTATGAATGTATATGTCATGATCTTGTTATTCAATCAAACATTGATATGCATAATAACAATTCAATTGTCTTTCATATTCAGCCAACACTCAATTATATAAAAACCATAGCTCTAAAACCATGTACATATTTAAAATGTTGTTATAATAGGATATATCTGGAATGTCCTTATGTCTGTGCTCTGCCTGGAAAACGTTCTATCCTTCAAGTTTCAGCTGGAGTCAGTTCTTTCCTCCATTTACATGGGTGTGAATCCCCAAATCTCTTTGAGACTTATCTATTATACCACTTCTCATGGTGTTGCAATTATTTTCTGTGTTCTGGTTCATTTCAGCAAAGCACAGACTCTTCAGGGGTAAGGAGTATGACTTTTTCATGTTTGTTTCTAACACCCAGCACAGAGCCTTATGCATAGAAGCTACTTAAACATTCATTGAATGAATGAATGAGTTCAAAGTAGATTAAACTTCTAACAGATTCTGAGATTCTAATATTCAAATCACAATTATCTATTACATATAACATTACATATTATATAATATTAATAATATATATTAGAATGTTCAATAAAATTTCTTTACATCTTAATGTATCAGAAAGAGCTTTACTAGGTATTGAAATAAGAAGCAATTCACATTCACATCTCTACTAAGTGTTAATGATATTCAAACCTAAAATAGTTATGAGTAAAGTGAGACGTGATATTTTAAAACTTGGGGAGGCTTTTTCTAATTGAGTCTTTAAATTAGAAATATAGTGATGCTAATTACAACAAAAACACAAACGATCATAAACTAAACAATGAAAATCTCCAGCCTTCTCAATCAAATAGTCCTAGAGGTAATATATCTAATTGCTTGATGAGTGTCCTTCCAAATATTTTTGGATATCTTAAAAATATAAATATATTTTTGAGTCAGGATCTCACTCTATCACCCAGGCAGGAGTGCAATGGCATGCTCACGGCCACAGCAGTCTCGACTTGCTGGACTCAGTTAATCCTTCCACCTCAGTCTTCCAAGTAACTGGAACTACAGGCATGTGCCACCATGCCTGGCTATGTTTTTTGACTTATTGTAGAGATTAGGTCTTGCCAAGTTGCCCAGGTTGGTCTCAAACCCATGGTCTTCGGCCTCCCAAAGTGCTGGGATTACAAGCATAGCCACCACACCAGGCCAGTGAACATCTTGCTAGACATTCTCATCAATATACTTGGACACTGGATAGCAAGGCATTTTCTGAGTTCATTTTCAATATATAATTATAAGTGCTCAAGAAAAAAAGGACCATTTTATTTCAACTGAACATCTCATAAAACTCTTCGCAGAGTTGTTTTATTAATAATCTATTGAAATGCTAATTTTGTCTTAAAATTCTTGGTTATCAAATCTCAAGTCTCACTGTGACATTACTTGGAAATTCAGGCTTATCCAGCTTATCCAGAGGCAGAAATTGCTCTGGGGATTTCAGATCTACCTCACGTGGAAAATTTGGAAAATTATGTAGATATCACATCAAGAAAACCTTTGAATTGAAAGTTAATCAAGAGTCATTTGTCAACTTTCCTATACATTTTTAAAAAGGAAAGTGTGTATATATAAGCATCTACTTTTTTAAAAAGTGCCACAGGGCTGAAAATATCATTTTCACTTTCATTTAGTTTGACAAAGAGTTAACCCACAATAAGCTACCATGTTAAAGTAAATATAAGATAGCTTTACTTAGAAGTTGTTTTCAGTATTTTATTTTGGCTCTTGAGAAGGAAGCTAGGTATTTGGCTAGCTACTTTCAAATTAACCATAAATAAGCTTGGGATACAGTATGCTAAATTGTTATTCAGATGAGATGGACAGTTACATTTCACATGCTTCGCTCCCCAGGGGATCCTATGACCAAGCTCAACACCAGGAATCAACATATCCATTCCTTTTTTTCTTTTTTTTTTAGATTGGAAAATATAGTTTATTTAGAAAGTAAATTAGAGAGAGAGAGAGAGATTCACTTCCCCAAGGTAGGGGAGGGGGCCAAAGCCAAGAAACATGGCCTGGCCATAGACCAAAGAGCACATGGCCACAACAGAGTCTAGCAAGGCAACAACCAAACATATCCATTCTACATCTGGTCAGGTCTGTGACCCCCTTACAATTTGACACAGAATATTATGCCTCTCTGGGCTTCCATTTCTGTCACTTCTAAAATAAAGGCATTGGACTAGATCAAGTGTCCCCAAATGCCAAGCCCCGGACCAGTGCCACCAGTCAGTGGCCTGTTAGGAACTGGGTCTCACAGCAGGAGGTGAGCAGCGGGTGACCAGAGCTCCATTTTCTGTCAGATCAGCGGCGGCACTAGGTTCTCATAGGAGCAAGAACCTTATTGTGAACAGTACATGCAAGGGATCTAGGTTGTGGTGTTCTCTATGAGAATCCAATGCTTTTTTTTGTTTTGTTTTGAGTTGTAGTCTCACTCTGTCGCCTAGACTGGAGTGCAGTGGCCGCTCCCAGTCACCGCAGCCTCGACTGCTGGGCTCCCGCGAGCCTTCTGCCTCAGTCTTCCAAGTAGCGGGTACTATAGACACGTGCTACCACCACACCCAGCTAATTTTTTTTTAGACGAGGTCTAGCCAAGTTGCCTGGGTGGGTCTTGAACCTGTGGGCTCAAGCAATCCTCTCACCTTGGCCTCCCAAAGTGCTGGGATTACAGGCTGAGCTACTGAGTCCAGCCAGTAGTGAAGTTTAACTGCACATAACCCCTGCCCTCACTATCCGTGGAAAAATTGTCTTCCAAGAAATTGGTCCCTGATGCCAAAAAGGTTGGCACCACTGGACTAAGATGATGATCTCTTACTGCTTGCTTTCTTTTTCTTTCTTTCTTTCTTCCTTCCTTCCTTCCTTCCTTCCTTCCTTCCTTCCTTCCTTCCTTCCTTCCTTCCTCCCTCCCTCCCTCCCTTCCTCTTTCTTTCTTTCTTTCTTTCTTTCTCTCTCTCTCTCTCTCTCTCTCTCTCTCTCTCTCTCTCTCCCTTTCTTTCTTTCTTTCTTTCTTTCTTTCTGAGTCAGAGTCTCAGTTTGTTGCCCAGGTTGGAATACAGTGGCATGCTCATGGCCACCACAACCTCAACCTGCTAGGCTCAGGTGATCTTTCCACCTCAGCCTTCCAAGTAGTTGAAACTACAGGCATGCACGTACCACCACACCCAGCTAATTTTTTGATTTATTGTAGAGATGAGTTCTCTCCATGTTGCCCAGGCTGGTCTGGAATGCGCAGGCTCAGACAATTCTTTAGTTTCCACCTCCCAAAGTGCTGGGATTACAGGTGTGAGCCACAGGGCCCGGCCTTACTGCTTTCTAAAACTATAATTCAACCAAATTATAATCCTTTACTAAAGATAATTTGGCCCACGCTTCCTCATATTGAACTAATATACAGTTTTCAGCTGTACTTTAGGGAAAACTGTGAGGTGTCTTCCTTAATAATTTGAAAATAAGATGTAACCCTCAGTCCTGTCTCAGAGTTAAACTATGAAGATGATGCAGAATAGGCCATGATGGAAAGAAGAAAAGTCTGACTTGAAAGTATTAGCACATCTAAAGGAAGAGTATATCAAAAGAGAGCTTTAGCCGCCTCCACCTTCCTCATCTCTCCCCAAGAAAAAACAGGGAAGGACCTCAGGAGCAAGAGAGGAACAGGAGAGAAGTCAAGGTCAATGTGAGGAGAGGGTGGCTGCCTGTCCTAGCCAAGTGCTTTCAAACATTGGCGTCACTGATGAGCTTGCCCTCATGGACTGCTCACATGGTTGGCCAGTCATCTTGGCTAGTCATTTGCCATTCCTCTGGGAAAGTAAATACATGTCCAGCCATCCATCAGTTTGGAATAACAGACATGATAACACCAGCAGCAAAGTTTATGGGAGAAGTATTTCTCCCAAGGACATGGCCCAGCTATAAAGTGTCATACAACCTTCTTCTCTGAGGAATTAGTGCTTTCTTACTCACAGAGAAACATTTTTTTCTCTCTTTCTTTTTTTTTTACGTTTTTCTCTTAGTATCATAAACTATCAGAAACTTTATTGTTTGAACTTATATCCGTAGGGATGAAACAGCCCATTCTTGCCTGGAGGATCTCAGTTACTTTGATACAGTGAGGCAGATATAGAACTCCAGATTAGGGTATATCTAGACACAATATTCCACGTGGACCTTAACTTTGTGGTCTCCAAGGAAATAAAACCAAAGTTCCTTCCTGTTTAGGGTTCAGACTTGATATGGATCTTTTGGGTTTTTTTGAGTTGGAGTCTCATTCTGTCACCCAGGCTGGAGTGCAGTGGCACACTCACGGCCACCGCAGCCTCAACCTACTGGGCTCAGGTGATCCTTCCCCTTGGCCTTCTAAGTAGCTGGAACTACAGGTGCGTGCCACCACACCCGGCTAATTTTTTGATTTACTGTAGAGATGAGGGCTCACCAAGTTGCCCAGGCTGGTCTCGAACCCATGGGCTCAGGCAATCCTCTTACCTCAGCATCCCAAAGTGCTGGGATTATTGGTGTGAGCCACCGCGCCCAGCCTGATATAGATCTTTTACCCACAGCCTTGTTGTGCTTTGAGCCTGTCAAAGTACTGCTTCGTTTAATTTTCACCTTAATTCCACCATTCCTTCAAATTCTATGTTAACTTGGCTTTTGCTTTGTTTAGAAATGGTTCAGTAAACTTGATTTTTCAGACTTTGGGCCTGTTCCTTTTTATCTTAGACTGATGGGCTAGGCCATCTGATAGGTCTATCACAGTAGAGAATTCTCTGTGTGACTGTCGTATTTCTCAGTGTAAGTTCATTGTTTTAACATTTTAAAACTTTTGATTCTTGCTTACAGTAGATCTTGCCCCCAAGAGATAGACCTACTTTGAGAAACAAGAAAAGTATTCCATTTTTAAGCCCCCAAACGTGCCAAAAGGCTATATCACCAAATAAGTAATGAATGAGCACCTGGCGGGCATGTTAGATGACAGTCCCAGAGGCCACTTTGAGTGGACAGGGATATATTCCTCCAACTTCTACATATTCCAGAATGTTCCCATTTCTTTTGAAGACCAAAGCACTACATACTGATAACACTGCAGCTCACTGAGTTGCAGAAATTTGGCACAAGTTTTGTCAATGTAGAAGTGATAACGTTGACACTATAATTCTGGGAAGGAAAAGCACTTTATGTTTTGGAAAACATTTCATTAGAAATGTGTTTAGCAGCCATAAAGAAGTTCACAAAATTATGAACTTCACAGTCACTTGGATGGACTTAGAGTCTATAATACTGAGTGAAACACAGAAACAAAGAACTAACTAACATGTTCTCATTCATAAGCGAAACTTGAACAATTATCGTAATACTATAAAAACAGGATTGGAGCCGGGCTCGGTGGCTCAGCTGTAATCCTGCGCCTTTGGGAGGCTGAGGTGAGTGGATTGCCTGAGCCGCGGGTTCGAGACTCGCCTG
>NW_007245792.1:442021-452931 GCF_000164805.1 Carlito syrichta | reverse complement strand
TCAAAAAAAAAAAAAACAAAAAAACCAGGATTGGCAGTTGGGTGCGGTGGTTCAAGCCTATAATCTCAACACTTTGGGAAGCCGAGGCAAGAAGATCGCCTGAGCTCAGGGGTTCGAGACCAGCCTGGGCAACTTGGTGAGACCTTATCTCTACAGTAAATAAATTAAACAAAAATAAGCTGGGCGTGGTAGCACGCACTTACAGTTCCAGCTACTTGGAAGGCTGAGGCGGAAGGATTGCCGGAGCCCTGAAGGTCGACGCTGCGGTGGCCGTGAGCGTGCCACTGCACTGCAGCCTGGGCGACAGAGTGAGACTCCGACTCAGAAAAAGAAAAAAAAAATAACAAAAAAGGAAAGGATTGGCAGTAACGGGAAACTGATGGGGGTGGGGGTGGGGAGAGGCAAGATTGGCAGTAGTGGGAATCTGAGTGGGGGGCACCGCATCAACAAAGGTATCGGCACAATGAACATTTGTATACCTAACCCTGAATTGTATCCAACATCTTTAAAATAAAAAAATTGTAAAAATTGTGTTTAAACAGATCAATAAATTTGCAAAGGAGCCTCCCTAGGGCTTCTCCCAGCACAGAGCTCTCTTAGGGCACAATTTTCTAATCTGGGCTTTATTGAGTGCTTTGTTTCTGTGGATGTGCTGCAGGGAGTGCTATGGGACTGAAAAGAACCCTGGCTTCAAACTGAGCAGATTGCTCAAAATTTTGTTTGAAAAATATGTCCGGCTACTGAAAAAGAAGTTTGAAAATCAGTGCCTTAGCGCCATTTTTATATCTTACATAAAGCAGCGTGCACAGGATTTTAGAATCACAATAGCCATCAATATTCCCCACTGCCCATATGTAGTTCTCAAGAACTTTGGCTTTGAATACGTGGTTGGGAGCCCACTGGGACTAGAGATTAGTTCAAACCTGTCTGACTTCAATGGGCCAGCAAGAAACACGATACTATGGTGAAATTCCGTTTATGTCCACCAGAGGGCAGTAGTACAAATATTAACTTGGATGGGATGTAGCCCTGAAGGATGTCCAACCCAGGACGGGCACTAAGCTTAGAGCATAATGAGCATAAATGTCACTTGGCTTTATTTTCCTTTTTACCTAGAGCTAAATAACCACATTGTTTTGTTCCCTCCCCAGAGACTTGATTCTATTCTTTCCTTGCCTTTCATTCATGAGCTTATCCATCTAGACTCTCCTCCTTTTAATGCTGGAAACAGGAGTTCCCTCTATGAGAACCAGGTTAACGGCACCTAGAAAGCCCAGGACGCTAATGAACTCTGAATCCCTGATGTGACTGCTGTCTCCTGGGCTTTGGGACGCATGCAAGATTCTCTGGGAGGCAGGACGGGGAGCTGTGCTGGCCTTTACCTGGTGTGAAAAGCCTGTAATCGCTTATGTCTCTGAGCTTCAGTTCAGTCCTAAAGAAGCATTACATTTGCAAATGCTACTAAGCTCTACCTCATGAAAGATGGTATCAAGTCAACAACTGTTGTGTGTGTTTTCAACCTATCAAAATCCCTTAGAACACAAGAACAAAAATAAAAACTTTCGACATTAATAACATGCTCTAATTTTACATAACGATTTCCTTGAAAAGTACTCAAGAATTTCCAAATTAGGCACAATGCCCTTTTTTTTTCTTTCAGGTTACAAATATGTTTCTTGTTTGTTTGTGATAAGGGTGAGTGGCGTCTATGAAAAGACATCTCATTTGGAATTCCCAAATCCCTGGTTCTCCTGTCAACTTACCCTTACTGAGTCAGTTTCCTTCCAACTTGAACATTTTAAGAATCTATAATTGCTGATTCTCTCATGTCTTAAAAGATTATAAAAGATGCTTATATGCTATCTACATATCTGAGTTTATAAATCACCATAGTAAAATGTCTATATTTTTCCTTTTCTTGTTTCTGCCTCTTTCTATGAATATACTTTTATTGTTCTAACCTAACTCTTGTCTTTTCTGTTGTCCTATCACACTCGCTACATATAGGGAGAGAGCAGGTAAGTGGGGACTAAGCAACTTAACCTAACACAGATTCTTGGAACTCCATATGGATGCTACTTTAGAGTGGGGGTCGACAAGCTAGACCCATGGGCCAAATCCAGTTTTCTGCCTGCTTTGGTAAACAAAATTGGATCAGAACAACCACACCTAGTCATTTATATATGGTTGAGAGCTGCTTTCCCAGTACAATGGGAAAGCAGGATAGTTGAAACAGAGACCTTGGGACCCACAAAGCCTAAGACATTTACTGTCTGATTCTTTGCAGAAAAAAAAATGTGCTCACTTCCGCTTTAAAGAAATTAAATATGATTGCTTAAAGGAATCATTATCAACAACAATGAATTTATTTTATCTCCCCACTAAAAAGATCATAGAATGACCAGCAGAGATCAATAGAATCAGAAACATTGAGTTAACCAGGGAAAAGCCCAGCTACAATTTTTACTACCAGTGGAGTATTGCTTTGCAAAATATTAATTGAATAAAGCATAAGGAAGTGAAGTCTTTCATTTTTATTCTTTCTTTTTCTCAAGCTTAATCACATTTCTTTTAGGCTTAAACAAGCATTTTTGGGTAGAGAATCAGTACCTGCATAGAAGGGAAGCATCCATTCAGTTTTCATTTAATTATTAGCTGCCTCTTAAATGTTTCCTATCTCTGGATTCTTCCCCCGGGCGCCTCATTCTGCAAACTCTCCTAGTAAGAATCAAAATTCTAAGAAAACATTAAGCCTTCTTCTCTCAGTCATTATATAAAGCCAGAACACTCTCTTTTCGCTTGTCTAAGACACAATTTAAGCATAAACTTCTCCGTTATCTGCCTTTAAACAAAACAGAGCATCTTGGGCCTACCAGAAACTACAAATCTACACGCATGTATCATATGTGTTGATATCGTATGAATTTTTTTTCTAAATAGCAAATCTTCCATGACAGAGCTGGTGGCTTTTCCCCAGTTCCACAAGATGGATGCTTGGGTTTCTGGTTCCAGACAGGAAAAATGGGACAGGTGGCACCTTAGGAATCCCCTTCCAATAAGAAATCTAAAAACTTTCCCAGAAGCTTCCAGCAGGTTGAAGTTTTCTTCTCATTGGCTAGACCTGCATCTCCTGACGCCACCTAGTGGCCAGAATATTTTCTTGAGGATATGGCTGCCCTAACAAAATTGGGTTTCCATGACCAACTGGGAAATGAGAGAAGGAAACGCCGGAAGGCAGCTAACAACACGTACCACACAACTGTAGAACTCTCCTAGGATAAAATTAATCACATGAACAAATGTGGCTATACAAAATAATTTTTGATTGCTGTTAATGGTATGGGAATTATCGACTAACTCAATCAATATTTGTTAAACACCGTAAATGTTCTAGGCTCTAAGAACTCTGCTCCGGATCCTTCTGGATTCAAAATGATCTAATCTAAATCAAATAATGAAGGTATATTTTAATATCCTTTATTGGCGTACAGATCCTTTCTTTTGACAGTTATGGCGAATAAAATACATAGAGAAACAAAAATGTTGAGTAATGAAGTTGGGATAAAGCTTCCCCCTGCCCCCATTTACTGGGTCAATTAATGACTGAAAAGGATTTTTTTTTAAATTTAAAAAACAAATTGTCTTGAGACTGAATTAAGGGTTAAAAGGAAAGGCCCCTCTCCCTCTCCGTCCTTGGCGGTGAAACAAAGAGATCAGTCGGAATTTCACAGAATTAATATGATAGCTCTTGTTCTCTGATCACTAATGAATAACCTAGATGAAATAAACTTCTCTTCTTTGCCAAGGTGCTTTTCCTCCCTTTTGATGAACCAAATAATCATTTACCTACAGCAATGCAGATTTATTAGTACAGAAATGTTATTCATATTCAGAAAGAACAATGCATTAAAAACAAGAACAGAGATGGACTAAACAGATGGTCTTCTGGGACTTTCAGCCTGGGAGTACAAATTTAATCCTCTATTTTCATAACCTCCAAGGAACTATCCAGCTCCTTTTATTTCACTGGGATTCAATTGTATTGACTGTTTTCAAATACATGGGTAATTGGCTGAGGATCAAAAATCTTTTGTGATATGATGAAGACCTTTACCATGAGGTACCTTTAACAGGATGGGACTCAATTTGCCCGTGAGAGTTGGAATAATCAGAGCAAAGAAAATCACCAAGGATTCCAGGATTCTGCATTATACTCTGCTGTCTGAATCTTGAGGCTTGGTTACCTTAACTATATCTGTTTTTTCCCAGGTACATTATGAATAGAGGGTAATGGATTGTTTTCCACAACCTCCTGTACAGCACTTCTATTGCTCAGGTTTTCAATGGCGGGTAAATTCAGGCGCCAACTTTGCCAGAAGGTGGCAACGCACCTGGGAAACCTTTAAAAATACCAATGTCTGAGCCCCAGCTGCTTAATGAATGTGGTCGACTTCACCAGCAGAAAGAATAAGAAGTTTTAACAAAATCATTAACGTATTAGTAAATTGAAACATACGGACCCTTTTTATGTTTACAGCCTTTTTCTGTAACATCCCTGGAAAGTAGTTATGAAAACATTGAACACAGCAATTATGGGTTAAATTCCCATATTTCCCAAAGTAACTGATTTAGTTTTCTAGCAAATTTAATTGTTTGAAATATTTTACTTAAATAAATATCTATTTTCTTTTAACTCATACAGTGGTCTAAGTCCTATCCTCTCAAGACAGGAAAATAAATCTTATCCTTCTACATCACAGCCCTTAAATTGTTGGATGGCACATCTCCACCTGTCTTAAATAAACCCTGGATCTTTGTTTAATTATTTTTAAATGGCTGAGTTTCAAATCCCATCTCTGTCCTGGTTCTAACGGTCAATTTTTAATTTGCAGCAGTAGCCAGAATTCTGATTTAGTTGTTCTGGATTGGGGCCCAGAGACATTGATAGTTGTCGAAACTCCCCCAGGTGAGTTTGTAGCCGAGGCTGAAAACCTCGAAGATTCGTGACCCAAATCTGAACTGAAACCTCTGGTGTGTGTGAAGAGAGCTTCAAATGGGCAAACAGAATAGGTACCCTCCTCATTCTAGATGCTAACATTCTGTTGAGGCAACCCAAGTCAGACACAGGATTTTAGTGACAGATACACTCTGGGCTTCGGGCCAATCCAAACACTTATGTATTTATTCTCTGAATTTCCATTAGGTTACACCTTCCTGGTTTTGTATATGGAGTGTTGATTTTTGAGCCTAAGTCCAGAGTTTTTTGTTTCATTTTGTTTTACTTATTGTCTGTAACTATATTATTAGTCATATCAAAGAAAATAATAGTTGAACACTAACCATGAGCTAAGCATGGGACTAAATACATTGCCCTTGAATTCATTCTTTTATTGAATTTCCACAGCAACAATGGGAAAGATAATAGTATTATCCCCATTTCAAATGTGAGAAAATTAAAACTTAGACAAAGTAGATGTGTCCTTCACCCCAGTCTATCAAAAACATTTGAGAATTCTACCAAACCAGTGTAAATTCTCTTTCTAGATGTGTATTCTCCTTCCGGCCACAAATGTTAGCTTTTCGTCGGCACTCACAGCTGTGATCTGGGTACCATATAAAATCTTTCAGATAGTTGTGAATATGTAAAATAGGAGGGATCCTCAGAGTTGAGTCTTGACAGCAGAGACCTCCAATGTCTGAGGCTCGACTGTTTAGTGAGTGCGGTCAATTTTACCAGCAAAGGAATACGTTTTAATAAAATCATAAATGTACTGGAGGATGCTTTCACCAGCATGCTGGAGCTATGTCAGTGCAAGCAACTACGTGGCCATCAACATGGATACATTTTCCCCTTTTGTCTGCAAAGCTGTCATGGGACCCTTGGTCAATGCCATGCTAAAATCTGTATTCACTGTTCCTATTTCTCCAGTAAACCCATCAATCAAGGCAATGAGCACTGTCCAGATGGACTTGCTCTAATGAACCAGATGCTGTCTCCCAGAAATCGTCATGTCTCCCTAGGATCACCATGTCATTACATCAGACCATCCTTTTAATACAGTGCCCTAGACTTGTATCGAGTACCAACATCAGTCTTGCTGATCTATATAGTTTGCAGAATTCAAATCAATATGGTATGTGCTTCTCTTTTCTTTTGGGGGTACTTCCTTGCTCTCTGTGGCTGCTTAAAGATCCTTTCAGGCTAACTGCTGAACTAAGACACTTCCTCTCTCTGTTTTCACCCTAATTTGCCTGAGCCACAGAGACCTGATTACCTTTGATCAGCTCCATTTAAACAGCGTCATCTTTGTCAAAAATTCCCAACAAATCTTGGACTTCCACTAACTTGCCTTTCTGTCTCTGAACAGCCTTCTCTGAAGGCTGAACTGGAGGAGTTCTGCTTTCTTTCTGAAATCTATCAACGTTATATCACTTGCCCCAGGCAGGGAGCAAAATACTTCCTTGTTCTCCTTGCTCAAATACACCTTAAAACCCCCCTTGTAATTTCCCTTCATATTTTCCTAATATTGAGTTTTGTATTCTTTTCAAGTTTCAGCTCATTCTGGGTGGTAGCCTTCCTGACACCTTAAGCTTATAATTGTATGCTAAGTGAAGATTTGACCCAAAATTATGAACATGAGACTAACTAATGAGTTAGATATAAATGTCAACATCAAATGGAAATATTCTATCTGTTCAATCTTTCTCCTTTTATGGACAGATTGACTACCTTTCTGCTATTCTATTAATAAATACATTCCAAATGAAATCACTCTCCTCAGAACTTTTTTTGTGTGGAAGTATCATCTTTCTTTGTTCTATGTGTGAAGAAATCGGTCCACCAAATCCTTCCAGAAGATAGACAGTGACCAGGGTCATGAGTTACCCGCATAGATTCTGATTCTGAGTTGAGGACTCTTTGCAACTAACTTTCTCAGATGACTTTCAGATAGGTTGTGGGAGACAGTGGTCTCAGCCCCATTTCAGTGCCAAATTAGAACTCCACCACATCTTTCTAACTGACATAATGGAAAAGAATTACAGGCAGAACTAACAACAGTGATTTTATCCTTCCGGGAACCTGGAGCTTCAACAAGAAACACTGTAGGTCACTGTGGTATATCAGTCTGCTCATTTTACTTAGAAGTGTTTTATTTCAGAAAATGATATTACAGTCACTAATGTTTCTGACTTCCTTTTACCATCAGCCAAACCCAGGAATTTGAGGATAGTGAGTCACTTTGGGGTCACTCTGCAGATCAAGTAATTACAAGGTCTTCAATCAACGAGGAGGTTATACAAGGACGTGGGATAGTAAATACAAGGCCTCAGACAGATGACTTCAGTAGACTGTGACTTCTGCTCTCCAAATATTAGGTCATACACCATGCTCAACAAGGCCCCCTCTAGGTAAAACACACCGCCAGTCGGTGCCACAGTTGCCCACGAGAAAATGACCTCTCCCCGTCTCTCTGCTATCCCACACCATGCCGTCCCTGACTGTTTCTTCCTATAGGACTCTGCACGTGGCATGCCGTCACTCTCCCTTTCTGTTTGTTCTCTAAAGGTGTTATGTGATCACCCAGAAAAGGAGTAGACCCCAGAAACTGTGCTGCGGGGAGACAAAAGGGAGGTCAGAGAGAATCTACCCCAGAAGTAAATGCAACTCAGGCAGCAATGACTTATAACTTTTAAGTGTCATTTTTTCCAGTTTCAAAAATGACTAGATTGCAGACCCAGTCAGTACACATCATTAAAGTATAAGAATCCTGAGAGGAGGGAGGGGGGAGAGAAGGGAGAGAAGGAAGAAGGGAGGAAGGGAGGGAAGTGTTGTTAGAATAGTTTAATAACTATGAAGTGACTTGATGAAAGCTACTGAACCCGGGCCTAGGAGACAGCCTGGCAGAAGCCAGACCTGAGGGAAGAGGGGAGAATCTGACCAGCCTGCCTTGGAATCTGGGCCACACTGCTCGTTTGCTGTGCGTTCCTGAACTTTGTCCTGAACAATCTAATCTTCATGAGAGAATTGCTTTGTGGCTTAGAGTTCATGTATTTGAATTGTCTAGCCTAGCAGATATAAACTTTATGAGTGGCCCCTCTTTTTTACTTAGAATTACACACACACACACACACACACACACACACACACACACACACTATTCCCTTAATGAGAAAGGAAATAACTGGGTTGTTAATCCTTCTGTGAGGTTTCTAGCAGAACCTAAACAGCACCTCCAATGGGACACAGGAAGAGACTGGGTACACAGTGTCTCTCAAGAAGGCCACACCACAGCTGCAAAAATGGTTGAAATCTTCCAGGTGCTGGCCACTTTCTTGCAATTGGTCCCCCCAGGTCTGCTGTGTTCCTTCTGATTCCTGAACTAAGATTACTGAAATAGCGGAAATAACCACCTTCTTGACTCCACCTAATTCAGAATAGCTCCTGTCTTCCGCTATCCCTCCTCAACATTCCTCAACTCCCTCTTGTAGAGATGTTCCATGGGTGCTTTAAGGTGTATTCTTCTTTTTCTTTTTTTTTTTGAGTTGGAATGTCACTCCGTTACCCATGCTGGAGGGCAGTGGCACGCTCCTGGCCACTGCAACCTCGACCTGCTGGGCTCCGGCAATCCTTCCACCTCAGCCTCCCAAGTATCTGGAACTACAGCCATGCCATCACACCTGGCTAATTTTTTGATTTATTGTAGAGATGAGGTCTCGCCAAGTTGCCCAGGCTGGTCTCGAACCCCTGGATTCAGGCAATCCTCTCACCTCGGCCTCCCAAAGTGCTGGGATTTAGGTGTGAGGCACTGCGCCTGGCTACTTTTACTTTCAAGTCATTCTGGTTCTTTATAGTTCAGGGACCCAGTGCAGGGCTCACAGCAGTCCATTACTCATGCCAGTAACTCCAACAGCAGTAACACATGTGTATAGCACTTACTGTGAGTCAGGCAACATTCTAAACCCTTTGCCTGTATAAGCTCATGTGCCCATCACAGTTACCCTATGAAATAAAAGTGATGCTATTATCCTCATCTTACAGACTGGGTCACAGAAAGTGAAATATGCTGCCCCAGACTATACAGCTGGTAGGAGGGGGTTCTCGCTCTCAGCCTCACAGTGCCCTGCCCTCACTGCCTTTCGAAGGGTGGCATCCTTGACACAGCAGAGATATGGACATGACACACAGAATAAGGATTGCGGGGACTTCTCCGTTTCTCTCCAGTGGTTCAAAGTTCACACCTGAATGGTTTCCACTAACTCTTACTCAGCTCTGTACACTGATGATTTCTATGGGAACTTATTTGCTATTCATGTATGTGTTCTGGAAAATTCTTTAGCCAGGCATGGTGGTGTGCGTCTGTGATTCCAGTTGCTTGGAAGGCTGAGGAGGAAGGAGCACCTGAGCCCAGCAGGTTGAGACTGCGGTGGCCATGAGCATCCCACTGCACTCCATCCAGCCTGGGTGACAAGAGTGAGACTCCAACTCAAAAAGAAAAAAGAAAGAAAAAAAAAATTCCTGCCACCAGAATCTTTTAGGGAACAGCGTCTTGATAGTTTGTTATTATTTTTTCTTCTTCTTTCGCTCCCTTTTCCTACCATTTCCCACCTTCTTTCTCTTTCTTTGTTATCTTGGAGGTAGTAAAAGGAATTTTACGGATTTTCCTGCTTTGCTTGAGAGATAATTACCCACAGTGTTAAGTACTTGTCATGCACCAGGCCTAGTGCTACTTGCTAGACACGTGCCTTGTGTTTTGCAGGGATTACCTCATCTGATCCTCCCAATAACCCCCTTTGGATAAACACTAATATTATTCTTAGTTTACAAATGAGAAAATGGAAACTTAGGTTTGTTCTTTTTCCAGACTTGAAATAACTCAGTGACCAGGTTAGGAATGAACTCAGGACTGACTGAGGTCTCAAGTTCAGGACTGCAAAGCTTTCACTTTTACGATCCATTTACATTGTACATTACATTTTACTTTACATTTTACAACTCCAGCAATGCAATTAAAAATAATAACAATAATTCAATTTAAAAATGGGCAAAGACCTGAATAGATATTTCCCAAAAGAAGACATACAAATGTCTAATGATAATATGAAAAAATGCTCAAATTCACTAATCATCAGGGAAATGCAAATCAAAGCCACAGTGAGGTATCATCTCACCCCAGTTAGAATGCCTATTACTAAAAAGACAACAAATGTTGTTGAGGATGCAGAGAAAGAGGAATGCTTGCAGTCTGTTGGTGGAAATGTCAGGAGTACAGTTGGTACAGAAAACAGTATGGAGGTTTCTCAAAAAAAAAAAAAAAAAAATAGAACTACTGGCCGAGTGCAGTGGCTCATGCCTGCAATCCCAGCAATTTGGGAGGCTGAGGAGAGAAGATTGCCTGTACTCAGGGGTTCGAGACCAGCCCAGGCAACTTGGCGAGATCTCATCTTTACAATAATTCAAAAGTAGCTGGGTGTGGTAGCATGCTCCTGCAGTTCCAACTACTTGGAAGGATGAGGCAGAAGGATCACCAGAACCCAGCAGGTCGATGCTGGGGTGGCTGTGAGAATGCCACTACACTCCAGCCTGGGGGATGGAGTGAGACTCTGACTCAAAAGAAAAAAAAAAAAAGAACCACCATATAATCCAGTAATTCCACTGCTGGGTATATATCCAAAAGGAAAGAAATCAGTATGTTGAAGAGATACCTGCACTCTCATGTTAGTTGCTGCACTATTCACAGTAGCGCTTGGAATCAACCCAAACGTTCATCGGTGGCTGAATGAATAAAGAAAATGTCACACACACACACACACAAACAATGGACTATTGTTCAGACATTTTTTAAAAATCTTGTTATTTGCAGTAACATGAATGGAACTGGAGAGTGCCACCTTTTTTTTTTTTTTTTTTT
>NW_007245792.1:424326-441873 GCF_000164805.1 Carlito syrichta | reverse complement strand
TGAGTTGGCATCTTACTCTGTCGCCCAGATTTCAGCACAGTGTCACAATCACAGCCACTGCCGCCTCGACCTGCTGGACTCAGGCAATCCTTCTGTTTCAGCCTTCCAAGTAGCTGGAACCACAGGCATGCGCCACCATGCCCAGCTAACAAGGTCTCACCATGTTGCCTAGATTGGTCTTTAACCTGTGGGCTCAGGCAGTCCTCTCGCCTTGGCCTCCCAAAGTGCTGGGATGAGCCACTATGCCCAGCTGAGATTTTTATCTTAAATGAAATGAGTCAAGCACAGAAAGACAAATATTGCATGTTCTCTCTCATAAAAAAAGCTAAAAAAGTGGATCTCGTGATGATACGGAGTAGAATGGTGGTTACCAGAGACTGGGAGGGGAAGGGGAGGGACATGAAGTTGGTTAAGGGGTATAATTAGATAGAAAGAATACGTTCTAGTATTTGATAGTACAGTAGCGACATTATATTTGACATTTATTGTATATTTCAAAATAGCCAGAAAAGAAGAACTGTAATGTTTCTAACACATAGAAAAGGTAAATGGGTGGAGTGGGCTTCAAGATGGCCGATGAGAGGCATTTGGTAATCACCTCCTCCACAAAGAAGAACCCAAATAGGAAGCAGACAATCACACTTAGAATGGATCACCTTAGAGAGAAAACACTGGGATTCAACAGAGAAGGGACAGGAAGCACCTAGGGCAACCAAGGAGACAGAAGAGAGGCATCATGTGGCGCTGGCATTGGCTGGGACCACACAGAGGCTTCCCAAGGCAGGGTAAGGGTAAGTGAGGATCCTGTCCACCCAGGACTCCGCTATCCTGGTCACAGGAGAGCCCCCTGACTCATGTGGACCCCAAGACTGACACGGGAAGTGCCTGGAGACTGTGCAATGACATTGTTCAGAGACAGCACTCATGTTGTGTCCCACACACCCCTGAGTCTTAAGCAGCTACAGCCAAGTGCCGTTATCAGAGCACAACTTCCACTAGACTGCCTCCTGTCCCAGTGCCCAAATGACCCTGCATCTCCACATCTCTGGCTACCTTGGGAAAAACTTTCAAGGACATTAGTCTAGGCAAAAAAATTATGATGAGGATTTCAAAAGCATGAGCAACAAGAACATAAATAGACAAATGGGACTATATTAAGCTAAAAAGCTTCCGCATAGCAAAGGAAACTATCAGTAAAACGAAGAGACAATCTGTTAAATGGGAGAAAATATTTGCAAAGTATTTATCCAAAAGCGATGAGTATCATATCCAAAATATACAAGCAGCTCAACTCAGCAGGAAAGAACAAAAAACAAAAAACACAAATAATTCCATTAAAAAGGGAGCAAAGGACATAAAGGGACATTTCTTAAAAGACAACATGCAAATGGCCAACAGGTATATGAAAAAACGCTCGACATCACTAATCATCAGGAAAATGCAAATCAAAACTACAGTAGACGGCATCTTTTTTTTTTTTTTTTTTTTTCAGACAAGGTCTTGCTATGTTGCCCAGGCTGGTCTAGTGATCTCCTGAACTCCTCTCATCTTAGCCTCCTGATGTGCCAGGATGATGGATGTGAGCCACCACAGCTGACTGAGATGTCTTTTCACTCCAGTCAAAATGGCTATTATTAAAAACTCCAAACCAAACAAAACAGATGTTGGCAAAGATGCAAAGAAAAAATAACTCTTGTGCGCTGTTGGTGGGAATGTATACTGGTACCACCACTATGGAAAAAAGCATAGCAGTTTCTCAAAAAAATAAAAATAAATTCTCATTTAATCCACAATCCAGCTACTAGGTGTTTACCCAAACAAAAAGCAATCACTATGTCAAAGTGGTACTTGCTCTTGCATGTTTATTACAGCACTATTCACAATAGCCAAGACAGGACATCAACCTGTTTCTATCAACAGATAAATGGATAAAAAAACATGAATGGAACCCCAGGTCTTCATCTTGAAATAAGCCGGGCACAAGAAGACAAAAGTCACATGTTCTTACTTTTATGTAGGAGCTAAAAATTGGATCCTGTAGAGGTAGAGTGGAAAGGTAGATAACAGACTGGGAAGGGTGAGGGGAGGGAGGAAAATGAAGAGAAGTGGGTTAAAAGGTACAAACATACAGTAAGACAGAAGAAATACATTCAGCATTTGATAACAGAGTAGGGTAACTATGCATAACAAAAACTGTGGTACTTAGGCGACCGACATCTTAGATACCACACCCCAAGATGATCGCTACACGTTATATACGTGTAAGAAAAATTCTTATACGCCCTATACATTTGTACAAATAGAAAGAATGTCAATTTTGGCTTTATATATAGCACAATGAAGTATATATTATCACAATGTATTTATAAAATTTATTAGCACGATGTATATATATTATATATTAGCACAATGTATATATAAGTATGTATTAGCATAATGCATACATATTAGTATATATTAGCACACTGTATATATATAATATATTACCACTATATATATAAGTATATAAGCACAATGTATACATATTAGCATACATTAGCACAATATATATTAATATATTAACACAAGGAGACAGAGAAAAGCAGCATAATTTCTAGGAATCAAGTGATTGTTGAACTCTCCTCCAGATTTCACTTTTCCTTTGACAATTTTCTTCATGGAGCATAAATTAGACAACTGCTGGTTAAACGCAGGCTCTTAAGCCAGGCCAACTGCAGGTTAAATCCTGACTGTTCTTTACTGGTCATGTGATCTTGGGTGAATTTCTTACCTTTTTTTTCCTGAGCTTCTGTATCTTTCTCTATTGGATAAAATAATAAAGCAAGATTGTTTGCTGTTGACATAATGTGATAATGTATGTGATATCCCTTTTGTATAGTCATAATAGATGTATGATTATATGGTGGTGGTATTATTTTTATTTTAAAATATAAAATGTATTTAGGGGCTATAAGCTATTGTTAGATAAAATATTATTCTTATGTTAAAAACAAAAGAATTACAGGGCTATAATAGCTCTTGGATTTTAAGTCAAATCACCTGCCTTTTATACTGAAAATTTCCCAGGAAAACCAATGTCATTTTTTATATTATTCTAAGATTCCTGGGAAAGAAAAAAAAATAATGTTTCATAGATTCACATATCTCTAAAGATTTTTCATGATTTTTCTGTTCTAGACTCTGATCACCTAATTAATGAGTGGCAGAGCCTAGACATGACTCCACATTACTGGCTAGCAAGACAAACCACCACCTCCACCACCAAAAAGCCTTCAGTGAAACTAGAAAGTAAGCAAACAAGTCTCACTAAAATCTCAGGACCGCCTTTTAGTCAAGATATTACAAGATTTACACTGAAAAAAAAAAATGGAGCAACAACGCTAAGAATTTTTTTAAATTTGTAAATGTCCGGAATTAATAAAGACATGGAAAGTAGATCTGAATGGTTTTTAAAAGTAGAAATGATAAAGTTATTAATATTGAAAGGATTGTATGTCCCATTAACTGTCATTCTTTCTTTGCTTGCTTGGAATGTTTGCGGCATTTTTGCCACTGCAATCCGAGTCAAGTGCTAAGATTTGCCCAGGGACCACAAGAGGGCAGTGTGAGCTAACAAAACAGAAGCCATGCTCCCTGGCCACTGAAAATGCGCTGCTTGGCTTTTGGTACTGTCTGGTGTCATCTGAAATTCCTGTGTTTGCCACAACAACAGCAAGAAAAGTCAGTACAATAACTTGGAAGGAGGGAAAGAAGAAAGGAAGGGAGGGAGGGAAGAGGAGAAATAAAGGGAAGGGTTGGAGGGAGAAAGGAAAAACGTTAGTACCTCATTATTGATTGAGTAGCAAGAAGATATTTTGAAACACTTGTTGTGAGCTGGATACTAAGTGCTACCATGAAATTAACGAAATCCCTGGAGGTGAAGAGTTAAAAATCAAGCTCTGTTTCCAATTGGCTGCTTTCTTTGTGACCTCTGCTTATCTATGAATAAAATACTTAGGCTCATACAAGGACCCCTCTGGTGCCCAAATCTTCCAGGTCTTAGATGGTGGTCACCTGGCCCAAAGGGAGATGTAAGATGAAACAGAATGGCCGAAATGCTAGCATGTTTCATGTGTACCTGACATGGGTATATACCTTTGAACAATGCATTTCTGTTGCTTATTCTCTCAAGGACTAGAAGAAAAAGAATATGCTCATGAATCTAGAAAAAAGTTGTAAAATTATCTTAGTATTAACGGTAGTATTTTCTATCTCTGTAGCTCCAGTATAGTTCACACCCCAGTGTTTACTGAAGCCATTTCCCCGCTCAGTAGGTGAATATGGCAGGGCCTGTGGGAGAGGTGGGAACAGGAGAGCCAGGAGAGTGGGATGAAATGTCCAAATGCGGAGACAAAGTTTTATGTCATAGAATAAGAGGAATACATAAAATGTCCAAAAGAGAAAGACAGTGCTTGCAGCTCGGGGTGTCAGAGAAACAGGGAGTGTTTGAGATAGGTCTTCTAGGATTTTGATGGTGGTACAGGGTAGGATGGAGATTTGACAGGCATGAGGATAATTTCAGGTAGCAGAAGCACAGAGGTGGAGGTGTGGACTGTGTTTGGCACATAGAGAGAGAGAGAGAGTTTGCCTCTAATGCCTGGAGCACAAGGCATGGGGTGGGGAAAAGATGGAGGTGGAATGGTATGCAGGAAGAAGAGGCCAGAAGGAGCAAAGAGAACGGAAGAGGGTTGCATAACCTAGAGAGTCTTGAACGCCATGCTAAGGACTTTGGACTACACATTCGTGGGCTTAGTTTTTGCACTTCATTGAGTTCTTAAAAACTGGGACTACATTTTATAAACCAAGAGCAGGAACATTATAGAACATGTATGTCTAGATTTTACGTGCAGCATGTGTGTGTGTTATGTATGTATGGGTAAGCCGTTCTGACCCCATGTCTAGATGGCTGCATCCATAAGCACTTAGCTATCACCTCTCCAACAAAGACGATGAGGAGAGTTGTTAAACCAGATGTCAAAGTGAATAGTTCACGAGAATATTAGCATCACAAGAACTGACTGAGCGAGACAGCGTTTTTCCAAGAGAGACTTACGTGGGGAGATGACAGCATTGGTGAGAGATGTGAACGGCAGCATTCATTTTGCCTTGACCGTCTTAGAGACACGGGGTAGAAGAAATCAGTTGCTTCCACTGAAATGATATGTTCTTCTCTAACCTTCTGGCATTGTATTCTGCATCAATATTCATTTCAGAAACATTAGATTATTATAACAGATAAGACATTTTCTTTCCTAAAAATAAGCTTCTTTGTGTTTTTTCACATGATATATAGGCAGAATGATTTGGTTTGGGACTCTGATAAATGCTGTTGGGGAAACATGAGAAGATAAAAATTGTGCCCGCACCTGGGTGGCGCTAATGCATTTTAGTTGGAGAATGTTCTGGGAATTTCAATAGAATACTTGGCAGTATCCGTGGTTATATATAACACAGGAAAATGTATAAAAAGAAACTACATTTATACCTCTCCCTCAGTCATTGAGTGTGATGCTAGTCCAATGGATCTTAATAATTTTAGTGAAAGACATTTTTAGAAATTCAACGAAGCCTGAGACGCCTGTTCACAGAGCAACACACATATTTCACACATTACTTTCATTTTCAGAGGGATTTATCAGCTCTGAAACTCAGCAGACCTATCAGGGCGCTGGTCTTAGATTTTTACAAAACAATGAACCCTTGTGGTCCCCTAAAATGTCCCCTCCCCTGTGTTGTACTTTCTCTTTCACATCTGTGTTTGGAACGATGGTCATTTTCTAACCAGGTGATGAGCTTAAAACCCAAGATGTGGGTCGATTTAGCATTCTGGGAAAATCCTGTAACCTGTGATCCATGTATACAATCATGAGTATGAGTTCATTCTGACTAACCCAAGATGATGTTATCAGGGGAGATCTTGGCAAACCTTGTTTTTTTTAATAGAAACAAAAATAGGATTGTCTTTTAGTAATGAAAACCCACAGTCAAGTTCCGTTTTTGTCTGTTACCTTCTGATGTTTCTAAGGCCCTGGAGAGAAAACGCCCAGACTACTTCAGGCTTGAGTGGCATCACGAATTCACAGCAAGTGTTAAACAAGAAGTCAGTTAACCTTGCTCTTCAAATATGATGGCAAATGTTACATGTTTCATATCTACCTGCATGGGTTACTCAGCAGAGACCCTCTCTTGATTGCTAGCGCACATAGTTCACACTTACTACATATATTTGCCTGCTGCTGTTCTGAGAATGTCTCGAATAGAAACTCCCGAAACAGCCAGGTTCGGTGGCTCAGCCTGTAATCCCGCGCCTTTGGGAGGCTGAGGTGAGTGGACTGCCTGAGCCCACGGGTTCGAGACCCGCCTGGGCAGTGATACCTCATCTCTACAATAAATCAAAAAAATCAGCCAGGCGTGGTAGCACATGCCTGTAATTCCGGCTACTCGGAAGGCTGAGGCGGAAGGATTGCCAGAGCCCAGCAGGTCGAGGCTGCGGTGGCCAGGAGCGGCGACTACACTCCAGTCTGGGCGACAGAGTGAGACTCCAACTCAAAAAATAAAAATAAAATAAAATAAAAAGAAACCCCCGAAATCCTCCCAACAGCCCTAAGGAGTATAGGGATGTTATTCTTTCTATTTTATTTGTAAGCTATTTTAAAACAGTTTTTTTGCAGTATAATTGATATATTAAAACTGCATATATTTAATGTATACAGTTGGATGAGTTTGAGCACATTCATACACCCCAATTAGGGTATATCGATCACCTCCAGAGTTTTCCTTGTGCCTTTATTTGTGTGTGTGTATGTGTGTATGTGCATGTGTGTGTTTTGTAGTAGAGACATGTAACATGAGATCTATCTTCTTAGCACATTTTTAAACGCACAATATAGTTCTGTTAATGATAGACACAGTGTTGTACAGCAGGGTTCTAGAACTTATTTATATGGAATAACTTCAACTTTATACCTATTGAACAACACGCTATTTCTTGCCCCCCACCCAGCCCCTGACAACTATCAAGCTATTCACTGTTTCTATGAGTCTGACTATCTGAGATATCTCACGTAAGTGGAAACATGCAGTATTTGTCTTTCTGTGCCTGTCATATTTCACTTGGCATGTCTTCCAGGTTCATCCATCTTGTTGCACAGTCTGCCTATTTTTTAAGGATAAGAGGCCTGTCTCACAGCCCACGGTGGCAGAGCCAGAGTCTACACTTAAACAGTCTTGTTGCAGAGATTGTGTATTTGACCTCTATTGCTCTTCTGCCTCTTGTAAACAGATAGTATTTTTTTAAAAAATAATGGGCTCAGACAATAATGGTACAAGCCTCCTTATATCTTCCCTTTGGGGAGGAATTTGCAACTCTGGCTCAGGCAGGCCCTTGAAGAACTCCTCTCTCTCTCTTTTTCTCTCTTTCTCACCCTCTCTCCCTCCTTCCCTCCCTCTCTCTCTCTCTGCTGACCACCTCACAAACACAGCTCAGTTATACATTTGTCCATTTAGTCCTAACTTTCAGCTCATGGAGAGCAAGCAGCTCCCCACAGCCCCCCACAGGAGATGCAGTAGCCACTCAAGTCCATCTTCTTCATGAAAAGAAGTCAAAGTTCACGGACTCCTGTTCCACAACCAGTGTAAGATGCTTAGGTTTTGCAAATAGCTGTAGAGAATACTTTCGTATGAACTTTTCCCCCCCTCTCCAAACATCTTTTAGTTTTATTTTTGTTGTTTGTTTATCTGCTTTGTTTTCTCAAGATATGTATTTGTGTTTCTTATATCCCTTCTTGGTCAGTTTTTCTGTAGGAAAATTGTTGAAGCTCATACTTACAAACTTCTAACTCTTTTCTTCCTTTGGGACTTAGATTCTCATCCAATTGAGAACTTTCTTATATTTGAAAGTCTCTTGTGATGGACACCTGTAGTCCCACCTACTCAGGAGGCTGAGATGGAAGGATCATCTGAGCCCAGGAGGCTGTGGCGAGTCATCTGCACTCCAGCTTGTGTGACAGAGTGAGACCCTGACTCAGATAAATAGATAAAATAAAAGTCTCTTGAAACTCAACATCTTGACTTTATAATGGTAACTGGGGCATTTAAAAAACCTACATCCTATACATGCGTCTAACTCAGTTCAGGTGCTTTGATTGGGTCACTGCTTTGACAATTAGGAGAAACACCACTAGCATTTGAAGACAGTAGCATCCCTGCCAAAACCCACAATGGTGCTGGGACCAAGGCAGGGTGCACATATCTGATTGACCAACAACTGACGTAATTGTCTACAACAGTTTGTCCTATAAAGTATACATGATAGTCAGAAAATAAGAAATAGAAATAACTTCTCCTTACTGACAATTTTATATCTTTATTTAGTTTTCAAAAGTTAGAAAAAATATCCTCTAAATATCAGCCTCCTAGATCAATTTTTAAAACTCCCAACTTGATAATTGTTTAATATATATTTTGTTCTTTTTTTCCTCAAGCAGCATGTATGTTGAGGTCACAGTATGTGAACAGATGGAATATATGGCAGGGGCCAACTAATTAACATTAAAGACAGGGGACCCATTGTCTTTCCATAACTCCCATCCATCTACCTTCATTTCTGTCACCATGGTACCTGGTGGTTCAATTATTGGGTGTTGTGAATAAACGATTCAACAAAATCAACTTCATACAATGCTGCTACTTGGTGTTCAAGAAGTGATGTCTGAATGTTTTCCAAATCACTGGAACCTTCTCAATGATTTCCACTGATAAGGGAGGTGAGACTGCCAAGGGTTTTGTGCAAATCGTTTAGTTTACAGATGAGTGAAGTGAGAATTGGCATATTTTAAATTGCATTGTGGACATTCTTGTGGTCTCTAGTTGCAAGGGCCAACGCTAGAATGCCTCAGAGGTTTGAGCCAAAGGAGCATCAGAAAGTATGTGGTTTTTATAAGCTCACATCATATGTAGCATGCTGGGAATTTCAAAAGAGCAGGCATCTCCCCAGACTTGGATTAACTCCTTCTTCTCAGAGCAGTAATTTCTTGATAGATTTGGATGGAACAAAACCAGGAAGCTCTGAGCAGCATGAGAGTTCTCAGATGTGATCTGCAAATTTCTCCTGAGTTTCCCAGGTGGCCTGTAGCAGGAGGGTACCAAAAATAGATGCCATTGAATTACCATAAGACCCAGCAATCACAAGACTGCGTATATATAAGAGTTCAAAGCAGGATCTTGAAGAGATGTTTGCACACGCTTGCACACTGGAGCACTGTTCATAATAGCCAAGATATGAAACAACCCAAATGTCTATCAGCAGATGAATGGGTAAAGGAAATGTGGTCCATCCACACCATGGAATGTTATTCAACCTTGAAAAAGAAGGAAATTCTGTTGTAAGCTTCAACACAGATGAAACTTGAGGAAAGTAGAATGGTGGCTGCCAGAGGATAGGGGAGGGGGAAATGGGAAGTTGGTACTCAATGGGCAGTTTCATTTTTGTAAGATGAAAACATTATTGAGATCTGTTGCACAACAATGTGACTATATAACACTACTGAGCTATACACTTAAAATGGTTACAATGGTAAATTTTATGGTTTCTTTTTACCACAATGAAAAAATAATTGTTGACCCTTGAGCAACACGGGTTTGAAATTGGTAAGACCACTTATCCATGGATTTTCTTCCATCTCAGTCACCCTGAGACAGCAAAAACAATCTTTGGCCAGACAAGGTGGCTCAAGCCTGTAATCCCAGCAGTTTGGGAGGCCAAGGTGAGAGAATTGCCTGAGTCTGTGGGTTCAAGACCAGCCTGATCAACTTGGAGAGACCTTATGTCTACAATAAATAAATAAAACAAAGCAAAAAAACCCAAAACAATCCCTTCTCTTCCTTTTCCTTGCCAGCCTATTCAACATGAGATGATGAGGGTGAAGACCTTTATGATGACCAACTTCCACTAAATGAATAGGAAACATATTTTCTCTTCCTTTTGATCCTAAAAACATTTTCTTTTCTCTAGTTTACTATAGTGTAAGACTACAGTATATAATACATATGACACACAGTATGTGTCTATTGACTGCTTATGTAATTGGTAAGGTTTTTAGTCAATAGTAGGCTATTCGTAGTCAAGTTTTTGGGAAGTCAAAGTTATACATGGATTTTCAATGATGTGGGAGGTTGATGCCCTTTACCCCACATTGCTCAAAAGTCAACGGCAACTGCTATTGTCTTTTCTCCTTGCACTCATGGGTTGTAATGAACTCAACAGCTGGTCTGGAGAGGACACTAGTGAGGTGATTCTGATTAGAGAAAGCTGCTCTCCAGCTCAGATTACTTGCTTGAGAGTTGACCAATATGTGAAGTCCCTGCCAAAATCTACATCCCACACACAGCCCTCCTCCTAATACTTTGAGAGCTACAGTGGACAGCCTGGAAGCTTCTGCAAGTCGCTGAGTTTAGATTTGGAGAAAGATGGCACAGGTATAGAAGCTAGCCGTCAGACCAGCATTGGTGCTCGCTTGGAGTCGTATACCTTTTCCCCCCTCATGTCCAAAAACTTGCAGAATTTTATACCTTGAAGAAAAAATAATAGTCAGAGAAAAACGAATGCCCTCATATTAGGCTGGAGGAAAGTGAAGTCAGAGAAAGTAAAGGACTTACCCAAAGTCCTCCCAAGAAACAATTTGAAAGACTGGACTTAGGAATCTTTTCTAGATGGTGATTTTAACAGAATCCATTTTTGAAATGAGATCTGTATGACAGAAAAGGCCAATATCGACACACACATGGGACGAAACCAGAGCTATTCTTGTTGAAATGAAAGCAGGGGTGACAGGGCTGGCGGGGACATCCTTGCTTCTTCCTACACCCACACCCACTTGTGTGTGTGAACGTCTGGACCTCTGGACTCTGTAGGAAACAGTTTGAAGAACACCCCAGTGTACTGTCTCTTTTCACCTTACACTTCTGCTGCAGCATTTATAGATGACTTCGTAATTTTTGTTTATATGTCTCTAGGAAGGAAGTTCAAAATAATAATAGCTACCACATATTGAGTATTTATTATGTGCTGGCTTCCTTGTCAAATACTTTACAGCCATTATTTCATTTAATCCAGCCCAGAAAGCTATTGCTTTATCCCATTTTGCAGGGGAAAGAAACTCAAGTCCATGCAAGTTAAACAGCTTGCTTTTAAACAGCAGAGTCAGGATTCAGATTCACTTATGACCAAAACTTGGGTATGTAACCAAAGCAGCAAATCTGGGTTGTGAACAATTCATCTTTGAATGCTCATTATCCAGCACAAGTCCAGCACATAGTAGGCACTTTGCAAAAAATTGTTGGTTATGTTACCTTTGGTTCAAGGACATTATTTAAAAGTGGAAACTTCTCAGGGAAGGTTAACATCTATCAATTATTCACTCCCAAGTATGGATTGGTTAAATCCGATTGCTTCAATTCTTAGCTCTTGTCTATAGCAGAGAAGAATCTAGTGTGGTACCTAAGACATTAATCCGAGTCTAACCACTGGGCTTTTAAAATCTTCTCCATCAAGTACTGACTGTGTAACACTGGGCAAATCATTTAACCTCTCTGACTCAATTTCCTCATCTGTAAAATGGACAGACAGTTACAGTGGAATTTACCACAGAATTGTTGGCCTGGATTAGATGAGTTCATTCATTAAAGTATTTAGAACAGAGCTTTGTGACTGAACTCCAAGGGATCCTTTGAGGTCCTGTTGCTCACCGCACAGAAGGCCAGTCACTAAGACAATGAGTATTTCCAGGGAAGAGAGCTTTTTTATTTTATGGGTGATGCTAACTGGAGAGATGGGAGCCAAACCTCAAATCCATCCCTCTTCCCCTGCTAAAGTGAAGGGCTTATATGACCTGGATGGAAAATAGGAGGGGCAAGGAAGAACAGTAGGTCTGACAGCAGAGTCTTCCAACCACATGGGGGCAAACAGGAATGAGAGAGGGGTAAGGAAGAGGAGGCGGTCAACAGGTAGTAGGCGTCTCACTGTACAAATGTTAGTTTCTTAAACTTCAGTTCTGTGGGCATCTGACTTGGTGGAAAATTGAGCCAACTTCACTTGGTGCCTGGTGCATAGTAAGTACTCAATAAATTTAAATAACTATTATGAAACACCGTTAAGGAAAGGGCATTACATTTGTTGTTTGATTTAATTGTCTTTGTTAGTTATTGAAAAAGAGGGAGTGAAGGTACATAATTTTTTTTTTTTTTGAGTTGGAGTCTCACTCTTGTCGCCCAGGCTAGAGTGCGGTGGCACATTTCAAAAATATATTGAGGACCTGAACTGTATCTGGGTCAGGAAAAAAATACTTCTATTTCCTTTCTCTTTCTTCTGTTTCTCTTGGCCCCTGGTCTGGACTCAAGTTTGGATTATAGATCAGCTATACTATAAGTTAAAAGGAATGTTATGAGCTATCATACAACTTTGGCCATAACAGAAATGAGAAAATGTTATAACTCTCAACTTACTTTCAAGTGAATGGTTAAGTGTTTGGTCAGCTTCTTTCACTTTTTTTTACTTGGAAGGCTGAGGCAGAAGGATTGCCTGGGTCCAGTAGATTAAGGCTGCAGTGTCTGTGAGTGTGCCACTACACTCCAACCTGGGTGATAGAGTGAGATTCTAACTCAAAAATAAATAAAAATAAATAAATAAAAACCAGTCTGCTAGAACAGTTGCTGTCAGCTCACAGTGATAGCAAAGAAATGCAGTTCACCCTAGTAAATGTGACTGCAGGTTGAATTTCCTAGACTCTACCTCTCTTCTTAAGCTTCTGGATGTCTGTGTCATCCTCTCTCATAGCCAGACAAGAGAGTAGAGACTGGAGCATTGATGCTGCACCTTAGAACCTTCCACATTCTGCGTAAGTGTTTATCTGACCACTGTGAGCCTGGGAATTGCCATAGAAGCAAGTACAACCACGGTAGCAGGAGGGTGGACTGACAGGGCAGGTCCACAATGGGCACTTGCCCATCTGCTGTGTAGTTAGTTTTTGTCTTTTTTTAAAAATAGGTTTGCTTTAGAGACGTTGCAGCAACTGAACATACACACCTGAGGGCCCATGGATGTCCTCATTAGCAGGAGACTGAATATGGCCCTTACTCGAAACACTCCAGGAGAGACACACCTGTGTTTTCTGTCCTTCAGAAAATGCTCTTTTTGTCTGAGCACGTTTCTGGTGATTACACTTTAATAACCATATTTATGCAGCTCTGAATTACTAGAGCTATCGAGCTCTGATGAACCACGGGAAGCGATGTCAGAATCTCAAAGCATAAGAGAAACAATCCTGCTAACTTTACGGAGTACTTCAGAATTTGCAAAGTATTTTATTTTATTTATTTTATTTTATAGTTGGAGTCTTTCTCTGTTACCCAGGTTGGAGTGCAGTGACATGCTCATGGCCACCCCAGAATCGACCTTCTGTGCTCAGGCGACCCTTCCTCCTCAGCCTTCCAAGTAGCCAGAAATACAGGTGTGTACTACCACGCCCGGCTAATTTTTGATTTATTGTAGAGATGAGGTCTCAACCATGTTGCTCAGGCTGGTCTCCATCCCACAAGCTCAGGCAATCCTCTCTCTTCAGTCTCCCAAAATGCTGGGATTACAGGCTTGAGCCATCGTGACCGGCCAAAATTTGCAAAGTATTCTCACAAACATCAGCTCAATCTTGCTGAGGATTTTGGACACTGTTCTGGCAAAAAAAGATAAGGCTTAAAAGTGCTGCCTCAAGCAAATAATTTCAGAATTGAGTTGAGGATTATCTCATTTTAAGTACTTTCTACTCCTGTATGGGCAAAGTCATTTTGTTTGAATATAAATATTTGCCATCTTTTGGGGAAAGCCTCTCTAACATACATTTGAAGTGTAGCCTTATTTTAATTGTCACAGATAATATGACCTCAGATTTTCTAGTTATGGAGTCTTGGGCCAACATTTACTGGGTTGGAAGGAAATTTTCAAAATTATTTACCTAAACGGTTGACACCGTTTGCTTTAGTGAGCTCAGTCACATTATATCATATTAAGTGTTCTTGCTACTTTTCTTGATAATGAGGCTTTTAAGTTTTCTATTTCAACAGTGCCAGGTAGTCTATAGATAGTGAGAGTGTAATATAGCAATAAAGGCATAGGTAAACTCTATGACATGGACAAGCACAAAGCTATATTCTCTATCCAGTGAGTCCATTTACTTTTTTCTTATACAGGAGAAACTTTCCAATGATTTATTTTACTCTAGGGCTACCTAGTATAAAACTGTTGAAATTACCATAAAACCCTGAAATTTTCATAAATTTAAAACCAAATGCAAAGCTCCAAGTTAAAAATGAATTTCACTTTAACATGTTCCATTGAAAAAAAAAAGATTGAGTTCCTTTTTTGTAGACATGAGCAAGTATCTTCAGTAGACTTAGGTGTTCCGAATAATGACAATGAATTTCACTTGTTCAAGTCCCTACTGAACATCTACTGCTTCCAACATTATGCTAGAGGTGATGACATGAAGGAAGACACAATCCTCTATAGTGCTTTGATCTAGTGGAAGAGACAGATGACGGAGCTCTTGAGTTGTAACAGAACAGTCTCCCCATCATAACTTTAGTGTCAATGGGCAGGACAAGTAAAACAACCATGTAAAAATGTAAAAATAGCAACAATACTCAATATTACTATATAAATATATAATGTAAATATACATGTTACCATACCATATTTTATATTACTATATATACACATATATATATCATTATTTATGTATAGATACAGATAAGTAAGGGTATGCATATTCATATATAAGGATGTATATGTGTTCTTACATACATAATATGGAAATAAATGTATGTGAACCCTAAGAATATAGATTGCATTTTGTTCACCTTTTTACCTGCAATGCTGTGGTACATAACAGATATTTAGTAGAAGGTTGTTGAACGAATAGTTGAATAAGTAGATGAATTAAGACTTAAAGTGAAGACAGCATTAAGGGAATGATTCTCACTTGACTTATGTGTGAGGGAAAAAAGATTTAGTCTAGAAAGGCTACAGACTGAAGGTGACAAATGGACTTGGGTTTGAAGATGGGAAGAAACTTGTAAGGTACAGAGGTGGCGATGTGAACAGAGACATGCAAGAGTGCAAGAAAGTAGTCCAGTGTGGTTCCCTTTGGGGAGCTAGGGAGAATATTTGCTATTCGTAGTTGGTGAGCATGACTTCTCATTGTGATGTCATTCTTTCACCATGAAGGACAAGTCTTCTTCTAGTTTTCTGGATGAGGTCATTTTTTCCCCTTTTCACTTCCCCAACTTCTTTGGTTCTCAGTTTTGGAGAAAGGGAGAGTAAAAAAAGTCAGAGACAGGACAGATGAAGAAACAGGTGTTCAGAATGGTCACGTGGCTTGCCTAGGATGCTCTGAGTTCTCTGTTCTCTGTCTTGTATGCTTCATTCTGATGAATGCCCACGGAAATTCATGACTGGCTCTTTGGATTGTTGCCAGAGTTTGAAAATAATACAGTTCAGCACCACAGAGTGAGTCCAGAAGACCTGTATTCAATCAACTTCTTAGAGTATCAGAAAATCCTCTTCCCTCCCTAAATTATTTGTAGATCAATCCAAAGGCACAAAAATCAAAAAGTCCCAGTACCAAATGGGCCAGGCCATTTTGAATAGTTACTTATATCCTGCCAGTTGCCATTTCACAACAAGCATGAAGTTAACATTTTGAAGAGAAAGAACAATTTCACTAGTAATGCAGCTATGAAGAAAAGATATCCAATCCTCCAATAAAATAGTAATGCTGCAAGCTCAGCGGCTTATAAAACATTTACAACCTTCAGCCAGTAAAGTGTAAACAAGAGATTTAAACGTGGCTGCTTGATGCAATGCAGGAATGCTTGGCGTAAATACCACTGGAAGCCAAAGGGATAGGGAAAGAGATCCCCTTGCAGCTGCAGGTGTCTCTTTTGTGGTTAATATCCTGGTTCTTTCCCATATCCACCTGCTTTGGTTACATAATCTTCTCTTTTTTACGTATTTTTTTCTGGAGCTTTTTTTTTTTCCTTTAGCACATTGGAGTTTGTGCTAATTGGAGTATAAAAAAGATAGCATGTTTCAGATCATTGTATTATTTCTATTCTCTAAGGAATGAATTCTCTGATTTGGTGAATATATTGGCTATTGTTTATTATGGCACAAGTTTCTCCTCTGTGTTTTACAATTTTAATTGCAAAGTAATTTTTTTTTTTTTGAGTTGGAGTCTCACTGTCACCCGGGCTGGAGTTCAGGGGCATGCTTATGCCTACTACAGCCTTGATCTTCTGAGCTCAGATGATCCTTTCACCTCAGTCTTTCAAGTAGCTGGGACTACAGTATTCGCCACCACGCCAAGCTAATTGTTTTGATTTATTGTAGAGATGAGGGCTCATCAAGTTGCCCAGGTTGGTCTTAAACCCCCAGGCTCAGGCAATCCTCTCACCTTGGCCTCCCAAAGTGCCGGGATTATAGGCGTGAGCCACCACACCCAACTACAATGTCACTTTGAGTGGAAATTTCCTTTGGATGGGGATTTTCATTCCTCTTCCCTTGCTCACCTCTTTTGCCCAAGAAATTCTAATGGCCCTCACCTGGCCGAGGATACCGTTCAACCAAGCTTTGTGTGGACAGTTTTGGGTTCTTGTCCCTGGGAGAATTGCTGACCAAGCCTCTTGACCAGCTTGTGCTACTGATAAGCAGGTCAAGCTTATCTCTTCTGCCGTCAGGGGCAGTTGCTGGTTATTGGGCATAGCCCTATGCCAGAGCTGCAGATTTTTAAGGCCCCAGAAAGGGCTCCTTTTCTTGGTCCTTGGTTTCAAACAGCCAGCCCAACCACACGGTCAGCACTGGAAGCCTGGGGCCTACTTCCTCGTACCCACACAGCTCACATCAACTGAAACTCTTCCTATTCTAGAGTTCAGAAGCCTAAGCTTCTACCATCCTGCACGGTTCTGTTTCTGGACCACAAAGATGTTCTCTTGTTTTTGAGAGTTGTTTTTTTTAAATTGATTAATTTTTCAGAGACAGAGTCTTGCTCTGTCACCTAGGCTAGAGTGCAGTGGCCCAATCATAGCTCAGCCTTGAATTCCTGGACTCAAACAATTCTTCCATCTCAGCTTCCTGAGTAGTTAGGGTGTGCACCACCATGTCTAACTCATTTTTAAAAAATTTTTTGTAGACGGCCAGGCATAGTGGCTCATACCTGCAATTCCAGCACTTTGGGAGGCCAAGGTGGGAAGATCGCCTGAGCCCTGGAGTTTGAGGCCAGCCAAAGCAACATAATAAGACCTTGTTGCTTTAAAAAAAAAAAAAGAATAAAAGGCTGGGTTTGGTGGCTCAGCCTGTATTCCCAGCACTTTGAGAGGCCGGGGTGAGTGGATTGCCTGAGACTGTGGGTTCGAGACCTGCCTGGGCAACTTGACGAGACCTCATCTCTACAATAAATCAAA
>NW_007245792.1:386709-424306 GCF_000164805.1 Carlito syrichta | reverse complement strand
AAAAAAAAAAAAAAAAAAAAAAAAAAAGGCATGGTGGCAATTGTCTGTATTCCTAGCAACTCGGGAGGCTGAGGCAAAAGGATCTCCTGAGCCCAGGAGGTCAAGGCTGCAGTGAGCCATGATCATGCCACTGCACTTCAGTGTGGGTGACAGTGAACCCCTGCCTCAAAAAAATCTTCTGGGTTCAAGCCATCATCCTGCCTCAGCCTCCCAAAGTGCTAGGATTACAGGTATGAGCCACCTCTTGGCCTGTATTTTTAATTGAAAACGTTTACTTATTATGGTCTTTATTTGAAAAGAAATGGGTGTGAATTTCCACTTGTCCTCATCCCATCAGTTTCAGCTGAAGTTGTGAGGCTATTTGATTTCCCCTTCAGACTTTAAATTCCTTGAACGTATGGTCATATCTCATTTTACTTTATATCCTTCCAAGCAGTACACAATTTTGAATGTTTATCGAATCAATAATTACATGAACAAACGAATGCAGTTCCAGTTCCATTCCTTGGTGGGGACCCTTTTCAGATTTCTCACTCCCTGTTCTGATGATGCTCCTTCCAGAGGACAGGCAGCTGCTTGTTCCCTCCCACCCCAATCAGTGACAACTCAACTTGTCTTACAAAAGTCGGCTCCAGAAGTGTGGCTTCATGTCATATGTTTAGAAGTGTCTGACTTGTTATAGTTTTGTTGTAAAACTTATAGTGTAATTTTAAGAGGATGCAATTTAGTTAAACATAACATTCTTTTCTTATTGGAAAATAATAGTATGCAATAATCATGGAAAATTTAGTCAATACACACAAGCAGATCTATGGTGGAATAAAACCTTTCCACCATGCAGAGCTTCTTGCTGATATTTGGAGCATAACCTTCTATCTTTTCTCTCCTGCTCTCATATACCCAGCCTGACAAAGTGCCGGTCCCTGCTTTTTTGCTTGATTTACTTACCAGCATCTGTTCTTGCCATCGTCCGGGATGCCCTCCTTCAGGGCCAACGTGGCCATCAGATGTGGGTTTCAGCCACCAGTGCTGCAAACATGGCTGCGTCTAGGATTTTTGTACTTTTAGTTTTTTGTTCTGAAGTGGATGTTAGGAAGCGAACAGACTCCAGACTTATCAAGAAATGTGGAGATGTTTCTACTGATTCTGCCGCCAACGTTGCTGAAACAGCCGATTGTGATGAATAAGCAGATAAATAAGGTGCTGCTGGGGGTAGACATTTGCTGCTTGCCTGGGTGATGGAAGGGATGGGTTCTAACATTTTAGGGTCTCTGCCTTTCTCCTCTTCTATTGCTTCCCCTCCTCGTTGGGGCCCCTTTACCTACCTCTTGTTTTGGGCCAAACCCTTTCTGTAAAACAAAGCTGGCCCTGGGCAACTGAAAATACACTGCTTAAATTCAGGCCACTTTATACATGAAAATGGTAAGGAACTTCTTGGAGACCTTTCAGGAGGAAGATTAAAAACAAAATAGAGAACCCGCGTCCCAGTTCCTGGTGTTTTTCAAGCTCTTCTAAGAAGGAGCATGACAGTGTGGTGACAGTCCGCTTCCAGCAACTGCGGTTCTCAGTAGCGCAGTGAGGGAGGGCACAGAGAAGGAGACCAGAAGCAGGAGCACTAGGACAGCCATGGATGGAGGAGTCCAGAAGAACTGGATGCTAACATGTAACTCGAAAAAGAAGGGAGTGGACAAAAAATAATGCTCTACACACCAAGACTGTACCTGCCATCTGGCTAGAAACATGTGAAAAGTAACCATGACAAATGCAAATTAAAAAACACAAAAAAACAGGCAACCCCTTTGAGTCTCCTCCCACTGTGGGAGCTTTTCTGTCCTCTCAATAAATCCTGCTTTCTAAAGAAACAAACAAAAATTACAAAAAACATCCTGAGTGAGGAGACATGAACAAGGTATAAACCACCTGGCACTGAGAAAGTCCCGGCAAAGTGGTAGAATTCAATTAAGAATCTAAGTATTCTGCATGTCAGATAATAATAAAAAGGAAATGTTCTGGTTTTTGAAGGACAAATGGTGAGGAGATGGCTAGAGGGTGTGAGGTGAGGTGTGACTACAGCCATGAAGTGCTTAAAGAGAAGTATCAGGAAAGATGAAGAGTTTATAATGTTGTTAAGAGGAGCAATAGAAGAGAATGAGAAGGGAAACTTAAAGCTACTTCTAATTCAGGACTAAGTTCACATTTTCCTAGGATGAATGTTTACTCATCCATGACAATGCCAAGTGCATGTTTTAAATAGTGAGGGATTTGTTGGGCACTTACTCTGTTAAGAGTTATTTTGATCATTTGAGGTCTGTCTGAAAACAAAACCAAACAAACCAAACAAACAACCAGGTTTCTGCCTTCAAGGAACTCAAAATCTCAAAAATGCAACAAGAAAAAAAGTATAATAGTATAGTGTTAGTTTAGTGGTGTGGATGACAGGGTATGTAAGGGCTTGAGAGGATTGTATCCAACGGTTGCCAGAACGACCAGGGCAGGCATGGCAAAGCAGGTGAGACTTGATTAGAATAAAAAGAAGAGGTGAAGAGATTACAGCCAAAAAGAGCTTGCACCTCGAAGGCCACAGCTAACATTGTGGCTAGTATTTTTTTTTTTTTTTTTGAGTTGGAGTCCCACTCTGTTGCCCAGGCTGTAGTGCAGTAGCATACTCACAGCCATCCCAGCATCAACCTGCTGGGCTCCGGTGATCCTTCCGCCTCAGCTTTCCAAGTAGTCAGAACTATAGGCGTGCCACCACGTCCAGCTAATTTTTTATTTATTGTAGAGGCGAGGTCTTGCCAAATTGCCCTGGCTGGTCTCGAACCTGTAGGCTCAGGCAATGCACTGGCCTCAGCCTCCCAAAGTGCTGCGATTACAGGCTGAGCCACCGAGCCTGCCCATGGCTAGTATTTTTTTTTTTTTGAGTTGGAGTCTCACTCTGTCGCCCAGACTGGAGTGCAGCAGCCGCTCCCGGCCACCGCAGCCTTGACCTGCTGGGCTCCGGCGATCCTTCCGCCTCAGCCTTCCAAGTAGCCGGAATTACAGGCACGTGCTATCACGCCCGGCTAATTTTTTGATTTATTGTAGAGATGAGGTCTCGCCTGCCCGGGCGGGTCTCGAACCCGCGGGCTCAGGCAATTCACTCACCTCAGCCTCCCAAAGGCGCGGGATTACAGGCTGAGCCACCGAGCCCGGCTCATGGCTAGTATTTTATAGGGGACCAATAATGTTTGTTCATGGAGGGATGGCGATGGATGGATGAGGGCATTGCTTGCCCGTAGACAGTGAGAAACAACCCTAGAAACATGACTAAGTGGCAAAGCAGATCATGGAGGGGCTCACAAATGGGCAGAGAAAGGGCTGAGATTTGATGGGGGTAGGAAATAGAATTCTACTAAATGCTTTGATTTTATATTTTTAATTAATATACAACAAAATTGACCTTGTGTGTGTGACTCTTATAAGTTTTAATGCATATCCATTCTTTGTATCTACTACTATCATCAGATACAGAACAAATCCATCACGCCCAACATCTCCCCTGTGCCACTCCTTTATAGTCACAGCTTTCTTCCATCCCTAACCTCTGGCAACCACTGGCATGTTCGCCTTCACTACAGTTTGTCTTTTTTTGAGAATGCCATACAAATGGAATTCTATTCTCTGTGACCTTTTGAGACTGACTTCTTTCACTCAGCTCAATGCCTTTGAGAGTCTTCTGAGTTGTTGTTACCTGTCTGTTCCTGGATGAGTGGTGCTCTGTTATACTCACCTGTTAAATTAGGCCATTTGGGTTGTTTCCAGTTTTTGGTGATTGCAGATAGAGCTCTGTAAACATTTGTATACAAATGTTTCTGTTCTCTGGGGTAAATCCCCAGGAGTGAGATTTCTGGGTCATATGCTAAGTGTATATTTAACTTTGTAAGAAACTGCCAAACGTTTCCAGAGTGATTGTACTACTTTGCGTTTCCACCAAAGTGTGTGAGAATTCTAGTTACTCTGCACTCTTGTCAATACTTGATTCTGCGAGTGTTCTTAATTTTAGTCATAATATGGGTATCTAATTGTCTTTTATTGTAGTTATGATTTGCATTTACCACTGGCTAATGAGGTTGCACATTTTTTCACGTGTTTATTTTCTTAAATATATCCTCTTTGCTGAAGTGACTATTTGTCTTTTGTTTTATTTGTTGTTGGTTTTATTTTTATTTCTTTTCTTTTCTGAGTCGGAGTCTCACTGTGTGACCCAAGCTGGAGGGCAGTCGAATAATCATAGACTCAGGTGATCCTTCTGCCTCAGCCTTCCAAGAACCTGCAACTATAGATTCGCACCACCACGCCTGGCTAATTTTTTAATTTACTGTAGAGATGAAGTCTCACCAAAGTTGCCCAAGCTGGTTTTGAACCTCTGGGGTCAGGCAATCTTCTTGCCTCTGCCTTCCAAAGTACTGGGATTACAGGTGTGAGCCACCATACCCAGTCTGTTGTTGTTTTTAATGGGTTGTTTGTTTTCTTAGTGCTGAGTTCAGAGAGATCATTATTAAATATTCTGGATATCGTTTATTGTTAGATAAGTGATTTGCAAATATTTTCTCCTGGTTTGCTCTTTCTCTTTTGCTGCGTCTTTCATGAAGCAAGCTTTTAAATTTTGGTTATTTTATGGACATGTTTTTTAGTGTCATATCTAAGAATTATTTGCCTAACCCTAGGTCATGAAGATTTTTACTTATGCTTTATTCTAAAAGTCGTACAGTTTTCATTTAAAACTGTGATCTCTTTTGAGTTAATAAGGAATGCAGATTAAGTCAAGGTTAATTTCTTTTTGCCTGTGGATGTCCAATTGTTCTAACACAATTTGTCAAAATATCATTTTTAAAATTGAATTTGCTTTGTATCTTTGTCAAAAATCAGTTTTCATATTTATCTGGTAGATCTATTTCTAAATTCTCTAATCTATTCCATTAATCTACATATCTGTCCTTTTCTAAAACCACAATGTGTTGATCTCTGTAGCTTACAGTAAGTCTTAAAATTGGTTAATGTGACACCTCTAACTCTATTCTTCTGTTTTCAAGTATTTTAACTTTTCTGGTTCTTTGCCTTTCCATACAAACTGTAGTATTGCCTTGTCTATATCTTCAAAAATCCTGCTGATGATTTGATTGGAATTGCTTTAAATCTTTAGATCAGTTTAGGGAGTATTGATATCTATACTGTCGCCAATATTTTTTTAATAAAAAGGAGTGATGTGGTCCCTCTTTATTTCTGTGAACTTCATTTGCATTGGAAGGATAGACGAGGGCCATTTAATATACTTCATACTGCTCCATCCTAAAATAACTTTTGAGCCTGTAAATGCCTTTGGTCTCTGGTCCACTAGAAACAAGAGGTTTGGGTTACCTTTTATTTAGGTCCACGCTGGGTGAGACAGTACAAAATGTGGCATGTGAGTTGCCAGCAGCCTATGAATGTGGCAGCCACACCAATAAACTAAGACTGGGTCTGATGATGAGAGGAATCCAGGTATTCAACTGAGTCTAGATAAAGCTTTTTGGGAAAGGTGTAGTAGAAAACTTCAGCCAGGCCATTTGATGACCATACTCCAAAACAATGAACATCTCTCATGCATTTGTGAGAATTTCTGAAAAAGAATAAGATCCTGTCTTATCTTTGCTGTAAAAGTTGGAATCTACATTGACTTGCTGGGTGATTTTGAAAAATTCAACTTTCATGTGATTCATTTTCCTCATCTATAAAATTAAATTAAATATGAAAATACCAAAATATAATAATAAATCAAAATAAGTCCAGTATCCAAGAAACCTACAATGATTTGTAAAGAAATTCTAATCTTAGAGATGACAGAACAAGTGATCATTCCGTAGAAACAGTGTTTGTGACTTTATTGAAGTTCAAATGGCCAAATATTGCAATACAGAATAAAATATAGATAGGGAGACAGATAGATGATAGGTAGATAGACAGATATGTATAATGCCAGAACCTCTGCCACTTTGCACATAACTCTACTCAAATTCATGTATGTGTCCTGGATTTACTCATATGAACTTTGTTTTGAGTAGACCAAGTCATTCTCTTCTTTAATGTGTTCTTTACCATCCTTCCTATTTAAAAAAGGTCAAGTTCTGACTAGTGGGTAATAAAACAGAGCTCGCTCAATATGGTTTTTCTATGCTATACAGAAATGGAATAATATTTTTAAAAATTATCCAGCAAGGAGATGTGACCAACCGGACTCTCAAACTCTGAGATTTGAAAGCTCAGGCTGTAGCACACAGTAGTAGATCAATAAAGAATAGGAAGGAGGGTGCAATAAAAAAAGAGAAATGCCTCAGAGTTATGGCATTTGGGTGTGTGTGTGTGTGTGTGTGTGTGTGTGTGTGTGTGTGTATGTGTGTGTGGTAGGGATTGTTGATAATCACAATGAAAGACCTGTGTTCTTCCCTGAAGGAGATCATGAGAGCAAAACTGAGGAGGAAGACTCTGGCTCTGTTTCTCTGAGGATTACTAGAGACTTCTCAGAAATTATGGAGTATGAAGTAAATGCATTTTGTTTGTGCCTACCATTGGACCACTGCTATCAAGTAGGACAAGTCTTGAAAATTTCCCTAAATATATGGTTTCCTTTCTTCGTGTTCTTTTACCCTAGAATTTTTTTTTCTTTTTTCTTTTTTTGAGTTGGAGTCTCACTCTGTTACCCAGGCTGGAGTGTTGTGGCATGCTCACGGACACCACAACCCAGCCTGCTGGGCTCTGGTGATCCTTCCGCCTCAGACTTTCAAGTAGCTGGAACTACAGGCAAGTGCCACCATGCCCGGCTAAGTTTTTGATTTATTGAAGAGATGAGGTCTCGTCACATTGCCCAGGCTGGTCTCGAACCCGTGGGCTCAGGCAATCTTCTCACTTTGGCCTCCCAAAGTGCTGGAACTACAAGTGTAAACCACCATGCCTGGCCTCACTCTATACATTTTTAAGTTTCTATGCACTTTGGTGGTGGTCGTGTTTGCCCTTACTTAAAAACACCACTGTAAGCAGTGCCACACTGTCTCCAAAATGAAATCTCACATGGAACTCTGACATATAGAAAAAACGTCATCAAACAATTCTGATGCTCTAACTAGGCTGTCCAGAGTCCTCTCCTGCAGGGCTCAGGGATCCAGAACAGCAAGCCTGGGTCCTCATCTCCACAATTCATCTCTCAGCACTCTGTGACACTCTGTCAAAGCTTGCCCTTATGATTGATAAAAGGTGAGACCAGCTCAATCCTTCAGGTACATTAGTCCATAGTAAGAAATTCTTTATCGATGTGTTATTTCCCTCAGATTATATAATGCTTAATCTGTCTTAAGTGGTCACCATCTAGGCCCTGCCTTATGTCCCCAAGCAGAGGCCAGTGAAGGAGCTATTCCTGGAATGGTGGGGATTGATCCTATATATCTAATCTGGGAAGTGCCTTACACTTGCCCAGTGGGAATCTATGTGGTCTCAAAGGTACTGATTCCTGCCTCGGATATAAAAGTCTAAAAATATAAGTGCTGTATTGGTGATTTTCCCTGAAAAATACCTATGAGACTTACAGATAAAGACTTACAAGACTGAGAAAATACTTATAAGACTTCTGAAACTGCCAACTCTGCAAAAAAAATGAACATCTGGCAAATGGAGAGAGAGAGAGAGAGACTTAGCTTCAAATATATGATTATACAGAATGTGTTAGGTAACTTTTGAAGTGTTATACTTGCTGTATACAAAAAGGAAGACTTATTGGGTTTAAATCCCAGTTTCTCTGCCTATTTGTTGTTATGTAACCATTTAGAGCCTCAGCTCCTGTCTGCGGAATGGGGGCATTCATATCTCTCTCAGTGAACAGATATAAGAATGAAATGTAATTTTATACATAAAGCATCGGGCTCTGTACTGAATCCATGCATGGTATATGATAATTATTATTTGCTACTATCATGAATAAATCCTTCTTTGTGTCTTCAGATTTCCTGTAGTCCAGGGGTCACAAATTTCAATAATTAATGTCAAATGCTAATTACAAAGTCAGCAGTATTGGCTGCAAGTGGCAGCAGTGAACTTGTATATAAGAGGATCAAATTACATTATAAATTGCCAGTATCCCCTAGACTTGGGAGTGGTCTTTTACTCTATCATCCAAATTAGAACATTGTTGAAAATGAAAGACACTCTAAAGAATTACACTTGGAAAACAGGCAGAAGCCAAAACTGTTCTGGAAAATCAGGACACATGCTCACTCTACCTTAATTTAATTTTCTTGAGTTTGGATTGCTAGCATAACCAATAAGAGAAGAAAAAGAGAAGGACATTTTTAAAACCACCTAGTAGGTACCTAGTAGCACAACAAATATGGAAATTCATTTTATCTTTGCCACAAATCGGAGAGGTAATTATTCTTATTCCAGTTTTACAGATGAGGAAACAAATGCTCAAAGAAGTAATTTGGAAGTGTCATGCAAACAGTAAAACACAGGTTTGAACACTGGTCTGTCTGATTGCAAAATTCCTGCACTCATTCCTTTCTATATCAATAATTTCCTTTAAAAACCTTTAGCAGAATCACACTTCCATTAAAGTGAAACAATTAAAACAGAGACAAGCAAAGTGGCCCTGACAAAAGCTGAGGTACAAGGCCTGAGGCACCACCTATGGGGCCTCACCCTCACTTTTTGTAGAAGCGCCTGAGGCACCACCTATGGGGCCTCACCCTCACTTTTTGCAGAAGCCCCTAAGACATCCATTAGAAAGCCACAGTCCTAGGCATCTTTCACAAATCACCTAGTTTCTAACCAAGCTTTCAAAAGACCCAGGAGTGAAGAGAGGCACTGTGAATGGACCTTAGTTTTGTTTCCACAGCATGAGGACAAACTAGTTTCAAGGGATCTATGTTCAGGACTTAGCATGGTCTATAAAATACCTTTCACATGAGGGCATCACTGAATGGAAGCAAAAATCCTAATTTTTCCATAGTTCAAGAGAGCATGATCTAGGGGGGAGGCCTGAATTTCTCACATTTTGGGCACCTGAGGAAAAAAAACAGCAAAAGATTTTTTAAAAAGCAGAAGTATGATCTAGACAGAATGGAACATGCTACCACCTTAGAGCACATGCACTTTGTGAAGCAGAATGGCATGCTCAACTTGCTGATCAGAAAATCAGTACTGGCAGCCTCAAGTGACAGTGCTACAAGGCAGAAATTTGCCCAACTAAGCTCACCCAGAAACACTGTGTCTCCAGGAGTCAGACATTCACATTCAAAGTGCTGTGATCAGAATGTCAATACAAAAGAAATCTCAAAAGACTTTAGGGCAGCTACAGAGAGAGAGACAGAGAGACAGAGAGAGAGAGAGAGAGAGAGAGAGAAAGTGAACTCTTTCTTTAACCCTACTGGCAATGCCGTTAATTCTAGCAAGTATCAAATTATTTGACCTTTATAAGTTTCATTTATTTGTTTATTTAATGGACAGAGTCTCGCTCTGTCACCCAAGCTGGGGTGCCTTGGTATGATCATAGCTAACCGTACCCTCAGACTCCTAAGCTCAAGCAATCCTCCTGTCTCAATCTCCCAAAGTGCTGGGATTACAGGTGTGAGCCACTGTGCCAGGCCTTAGCAGTTTTAATAATATGCAATGAAATTATGAAAGTACGTTTTGAAAAAACATGTTGAACTGAAATGCCAGCTTCAATGTTACCCTCACGCCTTTAAAACACTTTATCTGTTTTTGGAGGTTTCCCTTGGTATTCTGTTGCTATGAGGTGGATATCTTAATGAGCAGCAACCATCAAGGCACACGCTTAATTATCTTACTATACTCCAGTCTGGTTCTAGCCTCTAACTCCTTATGTTGAGAAAAAATACTAGTAACAATACCTTTCTAATGAGAAACAACATGGTTTAATTCAAGGTAAAACAGAAACGAGAGCTGTAGATATCATACCCTTCATAGGCCTATTGTGGAATTTTGAGGAAGACAAAGAGTTTGATCTATGTTTTTGCAGCTCACAATATTTATGAGGAATGGCTGGTAAAGGCAGAAAAGGTTATACGTTTTAGGAGAAAGTAAATGTTCAAACCATAACCTTGTTTGATCTTAACCTGCATTAACAAGGCCAAATGAAGGTGTTTTTGATAGTTCGCTTTGCTACTTAAAATGGCCAAGTTGAACGACAGTAAATCTACCCCAATTTTGCCATAACAAAGTGTAGCTACAAAAACAGGCTTCTGAGTTGCATGAGGATGGAGACTATATAAAAAAAGAGTTTGTATTCACTGTTTCAGTGGTAAAGACTACCTGTAATTATTTCCTCAGTGGGGCTGCATAAAACTTGTATTCCATTTAATCTTAGACTAAACAATTTCTATATTTCATGTCATGGATGAGAATGAAAATGGAGATAGTTCATCAACACTGATCTGTGATATAAAAAAGAACAGCGAAGCCGAGGGTATGAGAGTGCATAAAAATGTTTTGTGTTCTGACCAGTACATTGCTTTAAAAAAATTTTACAGTCAGGCCCAATTGTTCATTCTTACCATGCAGAAGATACTCACATATTCATTTTTAAAAGGGCAAATCAACCATAATTCAGTTTATAAACTGTGAAGCTGGTTGCGAATGTCTGGATGAATATTCATTAGAATCTCTTAATCTGCCATCGACTGTGATTCATTAGGCATATGTAAATATCACTCACTTTAATTGCCCCTAAACTGACTTAACATAATATTGTCATTAGCAAATTATTAGTTATTTGTGTAACTAATGGTACATTATGGTGTGCACGTTAAATCTCCAAATATATGATTACAATTATGATGATGTTTTATGCTGGGGGTTTTCTAAACTATTTGGTGAAATATAATGGAGTCAAATCAAATCTGGTATGTTAATAGGACAGTTGCACAACTTTTTTCTGCACCTTGGTGCTGTTGTCATAGTCCAGCTCCTCGTTCTTCCTGACACTTATCCTGGGATAGATTCTTTCTGTCTTCTTGTCTTTTTGTCAGCCCCAAAGGTCGCAGGAACTTCCTCATCTCTGTTTTACCCGATGGACTCAATGTCACTTTGCTTTGGGTAAAAGTGATTCTCTTTTCAAAAATATTCACTTGTTGGAAGTGGAACCAGTAGTATAAAAAAGAGGCAGAGAAAGTACAGAAGACCCTCCTGAGCAATGACATGAAGGGACAAGATTTGCACTGAATTTAACCCATTCTTAAGAGTCGTATTCTACATGGCTGTATTTGGCATCTGACCTGGATAAATTCATGAGATGATGAGCTGTGTTGCAGCTATTTTCTCTGAATTATCATCCTCTGTGAAAATGTGCTACTATCTAGGAATCTACTTACATTCACAGCATTCCTTTTTCTGAAAATTGTGTTTACCTGTCCCTCCATTTCCCTAAAGGGTTATTTTACAACAACAGCATGCAGAAAAGGACTTTCTTTAGTTTACATCTCCACAGAATTATCAGATTTGTTTTTCAGAAACACTTAGTTACTTTTATCACTTAAATGATTATAAATTCACTAAGTGAACTCCTAGGAATAAAGTTGACCCAGCTCACTGGCAGAAAAGGCTACAATTATTTTTTTGGTCCCTGTTAATTGCCTAACTGGTGACAGGAATGTGTTAAGACAAAATGAGCTAACAGAGGCAGGAAGCCTTTTTATCATGTTGCCCTCCTAAATATTAGTACATTAACAGGCCATTGATGTGTATAAACAGAGATCCAGATAAATGCATATTTCTGTCTTTGATAATGCTCTAGATTAATTGCCATTTCATCTTAATTTAATAAGAGATCCTTTTGGTGAAAAAAATGCTTACACATGAAAAGAAATTATTGAGATAATGACAGCATAATGAATATAGATTGTGGTACAAATCTCCTGAAGAGATTCCAACATTCCAGAAACACGGACAAGCATTATTGTATTTAAAATAAAGCAATTCTTTTCTGTCTAACATATGTCAGGTTTAACAATACTGCCATAAGGGAAAACAGTTCTGTTTTTTTTGATTGGTGGTGAGTAATTGAATTCCTCCCTCCAAGAAACTTAGTTGTGAGTTTCAAAGATCACTTTGAGCCAATATTATGCCTATTATTTTACAAAGTGGTCATTTGAGGTGTCTTCTATGCTATACTTCTGATATGATACCCACAAGGTAAACAGCTTTATGTCAGTACAGAGGTCGACAAATAGGTCAGATTTGGTCTGCCACCTGTTTTTCAATGAATAAACTTCATTTGGAACACGACCATGCCCGTTCATTTCTATGCCATTTGTCTATAGCTGTTTTTGCACCATAATGGCACAGTTTAATGATTACAATAGAGACCATATTGGCCCACAGAGTCTAAAATATTTACTATCTGACCCTTTCTAAAAAATTTGCCAACTCACGGTCTGATATTATAGAATTTTGTCAAAAATGAATGAATGAATGAACAAATGAATGCAGTTGCCCAAGCAATCATCTAGTTTATGGACAAAATTGATGCCTCAAACATATGGAGAGCTAATTATTTATCATGTCAAATAGAGTTTGGTCACTTCTACCTCTGACATCATAAGGATGTCAAAAATAATTTATTTGAGCCCTGATAATTGTATGACATAACTTGGCTAAAGTGTTTGGCTGCATTTGTACAGCACTGTAAACTAGCACCAATTCCATTGTCCTATTTACGAATTATGGTTGAATGCAAACTGTGAATCAGAGAGTCACTTTCATTTTGTTAGGACCTCTATGCCCACTTTAGACTCAAATGCAAGTCTTTTTCATCATGTACACTCCTAGAAGAAATGAAGTAAAACACCACTGATATTGCAATTCTTAATAATAACCCATATTATGAAGCCATTACCCATGCACCAGGCCCATGCAAAATATTTTACATACATTATCTCATTGAATATTTACAGCAATTTTATGAGCTAGAAACTCTTATTTTTTCTACATCAGAGATAAGAGTATTGAGACCTAGAGAAAATACATGCCCCTCTTAAGTCACACAGCTAGTAAATGGGAGCCAAGACTCAGTCTTAAATATTTCCAAGTCCATGACCCATGCTGCTCTTTTTTTTTTTTTTTTTTTGAGTTGGAGTCTCACTCTGTCGCCCAGACTGGAGAGCAGTGGCCGCTCCCGGCCACCGCAGCCTCGACCTGCTGGGCTCTGGCGATCCTTCCGCCTCAGCCTTCCTAGTAGCCAGAATTACAGGTGCGCGTTACCACGCCCAGCTAATTTTTTGATTTATTGTAGAGATGAGGTCTCGTCTGTCCAGGCGGGTCTCGAACCCATGGGCTCAGGCAGTCCACTCACCTCAGCCTCCCAAAGGTGCGGGATTACAGGCCACCGAGCCCAGCTCATGCTGCTTCTATAACACCGTGCTGCCTCAGTATTATAGGTTGAATTATATCACCTGCATTATTTTGTTGATTTAATAATGCCCTAGTTCATCTGAGCTGCTATAACAAAATACTATAGACTGGGCAACTTATAAACAGCAAACATTTATGTCTCACAGTTTTGTAGGCTGGGAAGTCCAAGATCTAGGTACCAACAGATTTCAGTGTTGACTGAAGGCCTGTTCCTCAAAGATGGCAGCTTCTTGCTGCATTCTCGTATAATAGAACAGACAAACAAGCTCTCTCAGGCACTAATTCAACTCATGAAGGCTCTGTCTAACTAACTCCCAAAGGTCCCCGCCTCTTAATATCATTATCTTGGAGGGGTGGATTTCAATATATGAATTTTATGAACAAACATTCAGACCATAACAAATAACATTTAGTAAAATAGCATAACATAAAAATAAATACATTGTAATCTTAATTGTAAAAAACATATATGTGTTTTAGGATCTCGGTTTAAACTTAGTCTGCAAGCACTTTAGCTGGGTAGGCATGTTTGGGCATGGCCAGTGACCTGGCAGCTGACCTAACCAGAGACTTTCTTCTTGAAACTCTTATTTAAAAAAAAAAAGGTCTCTTCTTTGAAATAAGGCTGGGATTATGAACTTGACCTAATAACCAAACTCTCATTGGATGGGAGGGGTGATTTTTAGCACACTGTGGAGGTGATTATTCAAACTACCCTGAACCCTGAGGCCTGTACCCAATGAGGTACAGCAATAGTACTTTAGAATCCCTCAATGTGGCTTCATATCACAACCACCCATTAAGTTATTGTTGGAAGAGGTAATCTGCCATGAGTCCTGGACATCCCTGTACACTCTGACCAGGTGTGTCTAGAAAGCGAAGCCCTGACCTTTCTTTATCAAAGCCATTTATCAGGGTTGTGTTTACAGAAAGCAGCCTTGATGGATGAGGTGTCCTCAAAAGGACTTGCAGACTTGCTTAGTGCTTACTACTAAAGCAGTGAATTCCCAAAGCTCAGTTTTTCTTGCTGTGATGCAAATTAGCTGAAAGCAATACATAAGCACTTAATATCCTGCATTAAAGATCTTACTGTTTAAAATAGTTGAAGTGGTTTCTGTTTCTTATAGTGAGTCCCAAGATGTTAGTACTGAATTGATTGGTACAGAACTGGGATTGTTGTGCCTTAATAAGATTTGCTTCCACCAAGCACTGTCGCTACTTTTTTGCTCTTTTCTTGCTGCTTCAATGGACACCAATTTCCCTGCTATCATCACAGTTTATTGGTCAGTAGCACCATCAAAACTTTGAGCCCTTCATACATTTGATATACAGCCTTGTGTGTGCAATAAGTACCAGGGAATTATGTTTTTTAGTAGCTGTCAAAGTCTGAGATTTTACCCTATTTGAAAACTAATAAGTTAGCTTGGATGCTGGAAGAAGACATAAGACTCCTGGGTCAGAGACAAAGGACTATTATTATTACTCACAACAAGCGGTATGAGCAATATGTTCTGTGAACACTGAGCATGTACTAGTTTGTATGTCAGTATCCTTGCCCTCAACTTTCATAGGGCAGTGGAAAGGGTTCAGGTAAATGTAGCACATGTAGTAGGTTTACATCCCAATGGAGGAATATTGAACTTGAGGAATTCACTACTTTTGTAGCAAGCAGTAGGCAAGTCTGTGAGGGAAACTTTTTCCCAAAGGGAGACGTTACCTTATCCATCAAGACTGCTTGAAGTAAACACAGCCCTGAGAAATGACCTGGATAAAGAAAGATCAGAGCCTTGCATTCTGGGAATTCTCAACCAGAGTATGCAGGGACGCCCAAGACTCATGACAAATTGCCTCTTTCAACTGTACCTTCTTGGGTGCTTCTAATGTGAAGTCAAGTTGAGGGATTCTAAAGTTGTGTTGTTTGTATCTCAGTAGATCCAGGCATCAGGGCTCAGGGCAGTTTGAATTACAACCTTCACTGTATACAACAAATCACTTCTCCCATCCAACAATATAAACTGGACAGATCTCCAGCAACAACTCTCAGAACACCACAGGTATCACCTTGCAGGGGAGCTGCTTCCTCTAAGACAGCCTCTAGAACCACTGAGTTCCAGAATGTACCGCTAGAGCTTCAGCCTAGGGATGGGAAAGCTATAGAGTCAGGAAGCAGCCATTGCTGCAATGGCCTCTGGATACCACGGAAGCTGGAGAATGAATACTGGAATACTGCAGCAGAAATTCCTACCCTTTCAAAACTTCCAGCTAGAAAAGAGTCAAAAGGCATAACCTTGGACTCGTTTCTAAACTCCATGTGAATATTTCTAATTGATAGAATGGAATTGATAACCAGATCCTAATTTTAGAGAAAATAATCTAAGAAATGAAAATTTTAGCCCGGCTGCTTTTATGGTGCAGGAAAACACCAGAAAGGAGAGACGAATGGAGTTATTGTGAGCCAATCCAAAGTATCCTCTATGCTTATCATTTCTTCTTCTCAGTGGCAAAGACCCTTTCTTCCCGCACTCTCCACAATAATTAGAAAATGCTAAGCACATACTAAGTATCTGATAAATTCCACTCAATTGATTAGGGAAATGTATTACATTGTGGGATATTCAGATGGAAGAAATAGTAGGCTCTCTAAGACTTTTTTTTTTTGAGTTGGACTCTTACTCCAGGCTGAAGGGCGGTGGCATGCTCCTGGCTACTGCAGCTTTGGCCTGCTGGCTCAGGCAATCCTTCTCCCCCAGCCTTCCAAGTAGCTGGAACTACAGACGCACACCACCATTCCCGACTAATTTTTTTGATTTATTGTAGAGGTGAGGTCTCACCAAGTTACCCAGGCTAGTCTTGAGCCCAAGGGCTCAGACACTCCTCTCACTTCAGCCTCCCAAAGTGCTGGGATTATAGGTGTGAGCCACCGTGCTGGGCCAATTAACAGTATCTCAAAGGGATGTGACGCAATTCTTGATTGTATGTGGAACTATGGCAAGAAAGATGTGTTCCCAACGATCTTCAGAGAAAAAAAAACTTTTTGAGTTTTAGATGACTATACCAAGGTTCAGCCATTGTTACTGATCGTAATGCCTATTTTATTTGTTTTTTTGTTGTTGTTTGTTTGCTTGTTTGTTTGTTTTGAGTTGGAGTCTCACTCTGTTGCCCAGATTGGAGTGCAGTGGCCGCTCTCGGCCACCGCAGCCTCGACCTGCTGGGCTCCAGCGATCCTTCCGCCTCATCCTTCCAAGTAGCCGGAATTACAGGCACACGCTACCCGCCTGGCTGCTTTTTTGATTTATTGTAGAGATGAGGTCTCGCCGCCCAGGCAGGTCTTGAACCCACGGGCTCAGGCAATCCACTCACCTCGGCCTCCCAAAGGCGCGGGATTACAGGCTGAGCCACCAAGCCCGGCCGTAATGCCTATTTTAAATCTCTTGTCTTTCTAGAATAAAAGAGTGCAACTTCTTTAACTTCCCATCATAGATAATATTTGCTTTATTTTGATTTTTCCTAGTTTTCCAATTTTTTAAGTTTAAAATCCTTAAAATAGGAAGCCAAAAACAAACATCATAGTCTAATGAGTACCTGCATAGAGCAAATATAATTTTAAAAATTATTTTACAGTGAACAGAAAAAATGTTGGATGGGGTGGGCTTTCTAATACGTAACCCCTTGGTGATTGAGGGTGATTCTCATAATATACTGGAGAAATACGGTGTCCTGCCATTCATTACTCAAGTGAAAAGAAGGAGGTAGCGCCTCCCCTACCATATCTCCAGGCAACCAGGAAATGTGCCTGTGACTTAAATTTAACTGCCTGAGACTGTAAATCCAAAGGACATCTGCAAATTGGGAGAAATCATTGGGGTCCCTTTGGAGAAAGTGGGTTGTGTTCCAAAGTGTCAGCTGCAGAGTCCTGGCAAAACTGATTAAGTTCACCAAGAGGCAGATGATATGTTTGCTGCTCTTTCCCCAGAGATGTCTCCGTTCTTGTTCACTTTTCAAGTCTTGTGTTTTGACTCCCGTCTCTCTCTATTCAACTCGTCGTGGATATCTTGCAGATTAATTCCTTTTCTCCTTAACATGACCAGAGTCATTTTCTGTTGCTTACAACCAAAAGCCTGGCTGATAGAGAACTTCTACACTGTGGCAACCAACCATATGTGATCCTAAGTTTAACATGAGGTAGATTGGAACATCCCTTAGTTTGAGTATCTCACAGAAAAGCTTTGGAACACGCATAAAATCACCTGTATAGATGGAGCAGCATTGATTTTTCTGTTCTAACAATGTTCAAAAATGACAAAAGCTTCATCAAGATAGGAAATAATTAATGAGGAGAATTATGAACATCATCTTGCGGAAGACCTACAATGCCCAATCCAAAAAAAAAAATCTTCACTCTTTCATGCTAAGGACACCCTATATGGTTCATGATGACCCCTTGTCAGTCCGTCTTCCAGAGAGGGCCACCCTATTGGGGCCAGATGTCATAACAACAACTAAAAGTATTCAGATAAATTGGCATTTGTGACCTTTTCCAGCTCCTCTTTGGTAACTTTTACTCAAATATAAAGACTTAGAATTTATTTTACAACCCAGTGAGAAGTGACTAGTGTCTTAGTTTCTAGCTCTTCATCGATTTTGCAGACTGTACATTATGCTACCCACCTTAGTCCTCCAGATGCCCTTCCAATTATACTTCCTCTTTCCAGCTAGTTAATTTGATCAATTTGATTGTGTTCAGCTCTGACAAACCTTCTTTCAGAAATTTGGGCCAAAATCACCTTCGTTGGTGTACCTTGTGCAAATCTCTATTTTATTCCTTGGCATGTGTGAAACCAAATCTACTTAGGTTTTAAGTTTCTTCATTGCAGTGAGTGAGGGAATGTCTTCATGGCCTTGGCACTCACCATACTTCCTGGCATATGATAAGTACAAAATAAATGTTTGTAAGGCAGAGTTGAAGAAGGAATATGTTGAGTTCTGAAATGTCAATCAGTTATTTCTCTCAGATAACATTTTAATTTTGGCAGGACAGTTTTTGGGAGACCATCGTTCATTCCAGAGTCGAGTGTAGGTTTGTGGGAGTTTAAAGCGCTAATGTCAGGCTGACTCAGAAGACGTCGGGAGGCAGAGTCATTCCAGTTCCTCGAGTCACACTTGTAACTGCTGTGTTAAGAATGGTCCTGGGACCAAGGGCTTTTCATAGAAAGTAACGCTCTTCTGGACCCAAGCCTTTGCCAGTATCCTGGGCTGATAGCTCCACTACAGGATGCCAACAAATTCCTAAATTTCAAGTACATCTCAGGAAGAATGAAAAGACGAGGACAGTTCAATTTGAACATATTTTCAGCAACAGACAGAGGTGGTTCGCCTAAAGTTTCACAGTTGCTTTATAAAGCAGGATTCTCAAGGGGCAAATCTCTTCCAATGGCATGGGCCATTCAGCCCACCACCATGATCCACTTGACCCAGTGGTGTGATCAACCATGCACTGCTGAGTGCTGCTGGCCTGTTCCTGTCTTCTTTGAGCTTTTGACAGTCTTCTCTTTGCAGGTCTGACCAAGGTACCTTGATTTAGCCACCCAGGAGTGTCTTGTCTCCCTCAGAATCCCCTGGACACTGGTGACAGTTCTTCCCTCAGGGCTCACAAAGTTTATCATAAGAATTCTTTTTTTTTTTTTTTTTTTTGAGTTGGAGTCTCACTCTGTCGCCCAGACTGGAGTGCAGTGGCCGCTCCCGGCCACCGCAGCCTCGACCTGCTGGGCTCCGGCGATCCTTCCGCCTCAGTCTTCCCAGTAGCCGGAATTACAGGCATGCGCAACCACGCCTGGCTGATTTTTTGATTTATTGTAGAGATGAAGTCTCGCCGCCCAGGCGGGTCTCGAACCCGCGGGCTCAGGCAATCCACTCACCTCAACCTCCCAAAGGCGCGGGATTACAGGCTGAGCCACCAAGTCCGGCTCTTTCTTTTTTTTTTTATTTTTTGAGTTGGAGTCTCACTCTGTCGCCCAGGCTGGAATGCAGTGGCATGCTTACAGCCACTCAGCCTCGATCTGCTGGGCTCAGGCAATCCTTCCACTTCAGCCTTCCAAGTAACTGGAACTACAGACACTTGCCACCATGCCCAGCTAATTTTTTGATGTATTGTAGAGATGAAGTCTTGCCAAGTTGTCCAGGCTGGTCTCAAACCCATGGACTCAGGCAATCCTCTCACCTCAGCCTCCCAAAGTGCTGGGATTATAGACGTGAGCCACTGAGCTCGGCCTACAAGAATTCTTTTTCTTGGGACTAATTCCCCTTGGTCAAAACTTAGTCCCTTGGCACATATGATACAGCTCTGTCTCCTTGGAGTCCACCTGAGTGCATTTTAGGTGTACATGGGATATAGAGTGGAAAGCAACTGTCACTTACATGTACCCAGGATAGACAAGGGATAGAAGTTGTAACTTAAATGTATGTGATATGGACAGGAGATAGCAGATGTCTTGTAGATATACCTGGGATGGACAGAGAACAGAAGATGTCACTTCGATGTACCTGGGATAGCTGCAACATAGAGAAAGGGTACTACTTTCTCCTTGGTGTGGGTGGAGGGGTGCCAGGGAAAGTACTATAGTGGAGGTGCATCTTGGAGAATGGGTAGAACTCTTCCAAGAGAGTATGTTATAATCCTGTCAGGAGGAAGAGCTTGTGAAAAGCAGTGTGTCTGCAACATTGCATCCTATAAATTTTATATCACAGGACAGTGGAAATGAATCTAGGGAATGATAAGAACTCTATTTTATTATAAGAAGTTTGGAAGTCATATAAAATCTAGAGAGGAAAATTAGCTGGGCGTGGTGGTGTGTGCCTATAGTTCCAGCTACTTGGGAGGCTGAGGCAGAAGGATCAACTTGAGCCCAGCAGATTGAGGCTGTGGTTGCTGTGAGTGTGCCACTGCACTCCAACCTGGGTGACGGAGTGAGACTCCAACTCAAAAAAAAAAAAAAACCTAGGGAGGATGTGAGAAGAGTGATGATCTAGAAAACTAATGCTGGTGATAGGGTGGGAAATGAATTGGAAGGAGTCAAGACTAGATGGGCAAATCAGTACAAGGGACATCTACAATAAAGAGTGATGGTGAGGTGAGGGCTTCATCTATTGTAGAGACATGTGACACACAGAGAGGAGCTGAATGAAGAGATGTTAATAGCGTACCATTGATAGGCATATGGGTGTAGGAGAAGAAAGTCTGAGGCTTGTGGCATAGGTGACAATGTCAACCATGGCATTCACTGAAACAGAGCACATAAAGGGGGTTGTGCACAGAGGTAAACGGTGTTTCAGCTTGAACTTTTTGAATATGAAGTACTCTTGCAATATTCAGGTGGCACTGTCCAGCAAGCCCATGTAGATTTGGATTACAAAGATGGTCTGGACTAGAGATTTGAATTTGGCAAGTTAGACCCATTAGCTATGTGAGCTCAGTCAAGTTAATTAACTTCTCTGTGCATCTACTTCATCTATAAAATAGGGATAAAAAATAGTACCTACTTTATAGGGTTGTCACAAGTATTAAATAACTTAGTACATGAGGCCAGGTGTGGTGGGTTATGCCCAGAATTTCAGCACTTTGGGAGGCCAAGGTGGGAGGATTGCTTGAGTCCAGAAATTCAAGATCAGCCTAGGCAACATAGCGAGAGCTCATCTTTATAAATAAATAAATAAATAAATAAATAAATAAAATAGCAGGCATAGTGGCACTCGCCTGTAGTCCCAGCTATTCAAAGAGGCTCAGGCAGAAGGATCTCCTGAGTCCCAGAGGTCAAGGTTGTAGTGAGTCATGCTTGTGCCACTGCACCCCAGCCTGGGAAACAGAGTATGACCTTGTCTTATATACATATATATATGATGATTATAATTATTATTATTGTAGCTTTATACATGTAAACTTCTTAGAATCGTGCTTGGCACTACATAAAAACAGTAGCTATTGTTTATTATTATTACTATTCATACCTTTGACAAGATATCCCCAATACGCATGTTCTTAAACTGTCTCCACCAACCCTCCTTACCACCTTCTGCCACTCATGCTGGGTGAAAAATCTTAATTGTCACAATTCATGAGAAGTTTCACTGTGGCCTATATTTTTATGCATTTTGGCTAAAAAAAGAAAAACACATGTACATAACCAGTTGTGCTTTTTGCTGTTCCAAGAGTCTGTAGAAAAACTTGCTGTGGACATGAAATGGCCCTTGTTCTTTGCAGAGTCCACATTAACACACCATCCCAACATACAATGAAAAAAAAACAACATGTGATACACTGTCTCTGTTGCTTTTACAAACAACCTTATCCTCCTGATCAGAGAATTAATACATGTACCTTATACAAATTTTGGGAAAAAGCAAAAAAGTATAAAGAAGAAAGTAAATGTCGTGAAAAGCCAAGACGTGTTTGTTTATCTTTGAAGATACCTTCCTCTGTGGGTATGGTGGTCATAGAGTATCCCACCCTGCCCCCCATGCTGCCAGCATTTTGACCCTACTTCTGTGGTTTGGGGCAGGTGACTTTAGATATTCAGCTACTGGTGTGATCACTGGGTTTCAGAAAGTTGTCGGGCTGTGAGTACACGCAGTATTTGTTCAAATGTCCTGGCTGAATTCCAGCCGAAGCCCTGATGGTTTCAGGGTCTCCATTGTAGCTTCAATTGGATTAGTTACCCATTAGTTCTTCTTCTGACCCCGGACATAGGAGTGCAGACATGGGTAAATCAGGAGTGGCTGCTTTTGAGTGAAGGGAACCCTGCTGAGTGGTCTCTGTAAATCATCCCAAGGGAGAGGACAAGCTCTGTCGGGATCAAAGGCTTTAGGAAAGAGCAGCATGTCTTTGGGCCTCCTTCTGCTCCACCGTTCACCCTTCCCTGGTGGGGACTTGCAGAGGTGGGACTTGCAGTGGCATTTCTCTATTAAGGTGGCTCTGTCTGGCATCGACAGCACCCTGGTTTGGCTCCGCCCAAGTTTTTCCCCCATCTTACATCTTACATGGAGGAAATTGGGCACACACTGCTGAGTCTGCCACTGCAAACCGCCTAGGTATTCAATATTTTGATCAAAGACAAAATTAAGGATGCAAAAACCAGTTCACTGCCCCGATGAATATCAGATGGTGAAGATGAGAAGTTTGTAAGGACTCACAGCCCAGGGACCAAGCTGGCAGAAGATGTTACTTAAACATTCAGGTCATGCAGGAAGAGGGTCAACATGCTTTGAGCCCTGGACTGGAGGAAATAAAAATATACTGAGCCCAACAGTATCCAAACCCCTAATTGCTGCTGATTTGAATTCACCAGTGAATTTTGCGTAATACCAATAAATGGCTTTTCTTCAGAGGTGCGCTGGCATGATTGTTGGAACCTTGTAACCAATACCTAGTAGCATTTAATGATGGAATGACAGATCTCTGATATGCAAATTTTTACAGCACAGCAATTAAGCAGTTGAGAATTTTATGACAGTGTTTGGGCTTTATACAACAACAAAAAAAGGGGGCCAATAAAGCCCCGTGATGGATGGGCTAATCCCCACTGGAAATATACCATGTAATGCTGTGGAGACAATGCATTATGGATAGCATGGTGATGATTGGTTGTTAATCTCCCTCCCCATCCTCCCCCCAGGTCCCCCTCCATCCGCATAAGCCCCTGCCCCTTCCCGCTCCCCACAGCCCAGGGCTGAAGACTGCATGGCAGCCTTGTCGTGGGGACACGAGTCTGGGGTACAGATGGGAAAGTTGGGGCATAGCAATCTGCTGTGTGCACGGAATACAGAGCAAAAGGGGCTTGCAGAGAGGCAGCTTGTCAGCAGGGGACAGAACTGGGGGCCATATGCTGCTCTTCTTCTCCCTTCTGTTGCCAAGTCTGCCGCCTCCTCCTTCTGTCAGGGGACACTTTAATGATGAACATGTTTTAAACAGTTTTGTTTACCTAGCAACAGCTTTTCTAAGAGGGGGTCTTAATTAGTCACCTTAAACAATTTGGGGTTTGGATTTTTTTTTTAAAGCATTCATTCATTTGTTCATTCATCTGGAAGAATCTCCCTCTTGCTCATTCTACACACACACCCCTCCCTGCCCCCCATACCCTAGAGGCTGTTGTTACTGTTTCCATGAAAAAGTGTGTCTGAATTACAAAACTAGTTTTAATAGCGATATGCCATTTTTCTTTCTTTCATACATACTTTAATACCACAATTAGCTTTGAAGGGTAGATTTTTCTTCACTTGTCAGAGGCAGTGTTCTTTTGTGAAGCTCTTCAAATGGGATCTGCATTTTCAAATGAAATCCCATTTGGTGATTTTTTTTTCATAATTTTATACTACTGGCTGCAGTCATTTCTACGTTAAAGGAGCAGGCTCGGCGCTGATTTAGCAATTCACTCTATTGTGACAAAAAATAAAATAAAAACATCGAATTGTAATTTCATCAATTACGATACTGGTTTTCTTTTCAAGTTGGATTCACAAAGTGCAGAGAAAGCAAAGTAGCTTCCTGGTGTTTTCGGAGTAACTTTTGCTTTTGGTTCCCTTTATTTAGTAGAAAGCATTTTGAATATTACTAACTTACAGATTTTTATTAAAATGCTGAATTTTTAAAAGGTATGTTAAAATGTAAAATATTTAACTTAGAATGCATTAGAAACAGATTCTGAAATAGTGTTATCTTAAATGTTGAGAGTGCAATGCTCTTTTTTGGTAATCAACTTTGTTGAGTAGGTTAACAGTCAAAAGATAATGCACCCAGATGTGCTTAATCATTAACTTTCATTAGACAATGGCTCCCATAAAAATCAAATGGCGCAGGCTAATTCTTGCAGGACTACCTCTGCCTTATTGCAAAAGAACAACACCTCTTTCAAGCCAATAGTTGTTTCTATCGGAACCTAAAATCAGCTTAAGCCATGGGAGTATTCGCCACTGGATATCAAGTCCCATGGTCATTCATAACAAGGGGGGAATGAGTAAAATGTATGTGGAGTGGAAGCAGAAAAGAGTGATCCCAGGAGATAGTCTTAAAATAAATATTACCTTTTTGTTGGTAACTTAGTTTGTGCTTTTAAGTAACCATATTTAATTAAATATTTGTTTTTCCCACACAAATTACAATATCCTAGAAATAGGTTTTTATTCAGAATTTTAAAGATATGATTGCATAGTCAACTGATTTTTTAAAATGGTAATTAGTAAATTTTATTTTATTTTATTTTTGAGTTGGAGTCTCACTCTGTCACCCAGACTGGAGTACAGTGGCTGCTCCTAGCCACTGCAGCCTCGACTTGCTGGGCTCCAGCGATCATTCCGCCTCAGCCTGCCAAGTAGCCAAAACTATAGGCGCGCACTACCACGTCCAGCTAATTTTTAAAATTTACTGTAAAGATGAGGTCTCACCAAGTTGCCCAGGCCGGTCTCGAATCCGTGGGCTCAGGCAATTCACTCACCTCAGCTTCCCAAAGCACGGGATTACAGGCTGAGCCACCGAGCCTGGTTGTAAATTTTATTTTTAAAGCAGCTTTAAGTTTATAGAAAAATTGAGTAGAAAGGACAAAAAGTTCTCATTTACTCCCTCGCCTTCCCAAAGTTTTAATATCTTGCTTTAGTGTTGTACATTTGTTGCAAATGAGGAAAAAATATTGATACAGTGCTATGAATAAAAATCCATAATTTTCATTTGAATTCACTCTTGGTATTGTACATTCTGTGGAACTGTACACACGTATCTACCCTTCGAGTATCACAGAGTATTTTTACTGCCCTGAACACACCCTGTATTCTGTTTATTCATTCCTCCTTCTGTCTCTAGCTCCTGGAAATCTCTGATCTTTTTACTGTCTCAGTAGCTTTGCCTTTTCTAGAATGTCATATAGTTGGAATTATACAGTGTATAGCCTTCATACATTAGTTTCTTTCACTTAGTTTTATCCTAAATAATATTCCATTGTATGGATGTACCAAGATGAATTTTTATAGTATTTAATTGTCTCATTACTGTCAAAATGAGGAGAAATCTAACCTTAACAGCTATTTGTGTGTGTGTGTATTCATTTGATTCTTGAATTCGAAGATAAATTTTAGTTGTTTATTTTAAAAGTTTGGCTCTTTTTTGGGCTAAATTGTAGCATATGTATTATAGTTACTAAGTCTAAGTTACATAAAACACTTACTCATGGCTGGGCTCCGTGGCTCAGGCTGTAGTCCCAGCATTTGAGAGGCCAAGGGGAGTGGATTGCCTGAGCTCGAGGTTCAGGACCAACCTGGGCAACTTAGCGAGCCCTCATCTCTACAATAAATAAAAAATTATCCAGGTGTGGTAGTGCGCACCTGTAATTCTGGCTACTTGGTAGGATGAGGCAGAGGGATCACTGGAGCCCAGCAGGTTGACGCTGGGGTGGCCGTGAGTATGCCACTGCACTCCAGCCTTGGGCAACTGAGTGAGACTTCAACTCAAAAACAAACAAAAAACAAACAAAAAACATTGAGTCAAAAGAAAGAAAAATCTCAAATCTGCTGCTATGGTCAGGGAAGGATGTTTAACAAGGTTTGAAGTTAGCCAAGAAGTGCCATGTCATCCCATGTGTGTGCCAAAATGAGAGGGAAAACATTCGTGTGTGTGTGTGTGTGTGTGTGTGTGTGTGTGTGTGTGTGTGTGAGAGAGAGAGAGAGAGAGAGAGAGAGAGATGTGTGATGAAAGATAACATTTGTAATGAGAAAATTTGCCAGAAATTCTTTGCAAGGAAGGGAGTCCAGCAAGTCACGTTGGCAGATGTTTGAAGTATCACTGGGAGGATGCTCTACATTACATATTCTAGGATGAGGAAGTGCCAGTTATCCTAAGGAAGGAATAGAATAGACTTTTGTGTGGGTGATGAAGACTGCTCTCACATCACTTGCTGTGCCCAGCTGCTCATGGAGTAGAGCAAGGATGAAATTCTGAAGGAATCTGGAGCATTTGGGGAAGAAAGGGATTGAGATACAGGTGACTTCCATTTTCAGAATCCAAGTGATTAGAATCACTCTGAGAGGTTAGATGGTCCGAGTTGAGGCTCCCATGTGCCAAAGGACTCCAAAGTCCTTGAGATGAAACTCAGGATATTGGAAGGAGAAATCAACTCAGCCCAACACGAGGGGCCAAGTGCATAGGGCATCGTGTGGAATTGGTGCTGGCAGCTGACCTTTGAGCCACTTCCCACAGTGGGATTGCTTTGCAAGTGGCTGTGGGCTGCAGAAGCTGGAGTGGGAAGCCCCAAAAGGGGGCCTGCAAGCATCACTCGAGTGGGAGAAGCATTTTGGGACCAGCACCAGCTCTCAATGTTTCGTATTCACTCTCTCAATGGTCCTTAGAAGCAGGGTGCCCTGTATTAAGTAATTTAGCCCCAGTGCTATTGGATGATTCAAGGAGTGGGGAGATCTCCAAGGGAAGGCTCCCTGTTTAAGTTACTAACTGAAAAAAAAAACAGCTAAAGAATGTGATTTCATTGGTACCCCAAGCTGATGAAGAGAACAGTTCCATACTGCTAACCAGGAGTATTCTTTCATGCCAGAAGGCATATATATAGAACATTCTTTAAAGGAACCCATAGAATGCTTATGGGAGCAAAGCCCAAGAGGATACTGAATACTATCAGATTAGACTGAGAGACAAACTGAGCCTCAATGTCACACACAAAGAATAATTTCCTTGTTAATAAGTCATTCAGCGCAAGCATTTTGTTGGGCATATTATGGGACTTCAATGTCTTATTTGTAACATAGTGGGCTTTTTTTTTTACTTTTAACCTATGCATTTAAAAATATATGTATTTTAGCATCACTGACCTCTATGTGTCATCATTAACTGCATCCCCCATTTCCTCTTGACATTTGTCAAGTGGTTGTTATTAGCTGCAATGCTCAAGTTTGTTTATAGATGTTTATATCATTGTCATTTCAGTTGTGTTGAGTGCCTGATTGGTATTACAGAAGTAGACCTATTGTTAATGTCTATCTGGTTGATTGTTATTGGAGAATTTTCTGTTGATAACTTCTGACAAGAATTTTGTTTTAAAGCAGCATTAATGGGGGTGTCCTTGACTTAGAAAAAAATCCCAGAGAAGCACTTTTTAAAGAAATGCGGCATCACTGATGATCCTGCTGGCATAAATGTATTCTTGAGTGAGAAAGCCCACAGTACAAGAAAGCATTTCTCTGTGATTTAATTGGCAGCCTTTTCAAAGTATTTTTTGCTTAGTGGTATATAAAATAATGGACCATCACTATCAAAGATTTCTTGGTTACACAGCAGATAACCTGCTACGTGAAAGTCTGGCTGTAATTTTTTCCTTTGCTGCGAAGTTAGCACTGACTGTGTATTTACAACATGAACACACACTTCAAGTGTTTTCTGCACTGTGTGTCTAACCCTCTAATTTCAACACTTTAAACATACTTTGCTTTGATGAAATATATGTGTTTTAATTTCTCAAAGCTGCTACTACTGGTCTTTCTTGTTAGAAAGTTTTAAGGAACATATGGAACAGATTTTCATTATTTCCAACCACAATCTGTCTGTGGGACATTCTGATGCTACTACTCTAAGCACACATTATATAACATGAGTTCCTACTGGTCTTCACACATGTCAATATATAATTCTCATAGGATTCTATAATCAAGTATGTTTGTATGTACTGTCATTGCCTGATCAACACCAACTGGATTCCACTTGAGTCAAGACACCTGGGGAGTCAGTTCTGATGCCCAGAGTGAGAAACATGAACAGCCCTCCTCATAGAGGGTTTCATAAGGTCATTGTCATTCAGTTGTTTGTTCCACAGGTATTGTTGAATGCCTATTGTGAGATAGGCTCCATGCTAGACATCGGAGAAACATCAAGCACATGCCATGTAAACATTTAACCATTCTCTATCATTCGTATACCCAATAGCAAATGATATTTGTGCTAGCTCTTGTGTTAACCAAATCAACAAACACACAATATCTTCTAAAAAGTTGCATGCTAAAAGTTTCCAGATCTATATGTGGTATGCTACTTATCCATGTTATACTGAGAATGCAACTGTTCGTGTTATTTATTGTTTGCTAACAAGATAGGGTGAATGTGGAGGATACAATTATTCATGTTAGAATTCTCAAATGACTACTTAATGTTGCCGTTATTTCACCAAATATATCACTTGTGATTCCAGAATAAAACCTCATTACTTGCTATGACTTTGGTTCTAAACTTCTGTCGGTTCTCCTGCCTCATGAGCTGGGCTGGATCACATCAGAGGCTGGGTGAGGACTTTCTCAGTGCCCTCCTCATCTATATCTCTCTCTCTGTACTCACTGCCCTCTTCCACCACATTCCTGGCCTCATGAGTTATGAATCTGATTGCTGAAAGTACAGGGAAGATGAGAAAGAGCCTTTTTTCAGAAGGCAATGGCTCTTCAGTTTTAAACAAAATTACATGAGGTGTTGAAATGCAGATTCTGAGGCGCCATTTCCCAGAGAGTTTGATTCAGTAGAGCCTAAGAATTCTGTTGCAGGTGGTCTCCAGTCAAAACTGCCTGGAAAGTGCACCCTCTCACTCCTTCACAGTTATGTAAGAGAAAAAGGATGCCCCCTCCTCTTTCTCTCTCTCTCTCTCTCTCACACCCCACAAAAACAAGAACAAATTACCTATAAAAAAAGACATTATGGCTTCTGCTTCCATTGTTTATGAAATGATGAGTACTGTATTTACCCTTTCATAGCAAACAGCTGTAAAACAGACAAGACGTATGAAGCAACTATAATTTTAGACATTAGCAGTGCAGGACAATTTTAAAATATTTTGAACTGAAGGTCAATTAAACATCTTAAAACTTGTGAGATGCAGCTGAAGCAGTGTTGAAAGGGAAATTTATAGAAAACTCATGGGGAAAGATTAACATTCACCCCAGCTTGGTGGCACTTTTCAAACCAAAGCCAGAGAGCTGCACTGTCACTGGGCAGAGAAATGTGGACTGGAGATTGAGGCTGGTGAGGCAATTGTGATTTGCAAGGAAGGAGGTGGGCAGAGAAGGAGCTCCAAAATATTCATGGAGGTCCTCTTGATCTTTGGCTGGATAAAAGCTGCTGTGCCATGTGCAGGGGGCAACTTCGTAAGGCCTGCCAGAGAACAATTTCTGGTAGATGTTGGAATTCCAGAGCTCTCACAATTCAGGAAGTTGCGGGCTTCCCCACCAGCCCACATGGAGAAAACTCTCTCAACACCCTGGCAGTTGCCTGAAACACCATTAGGGCCAGGCCTTTCTGATCATGTCATTTCCAGGTTAAAATCCTTCCTTGACTCCCTATTCTCCTCAGGGAAAACTAAAATTCATTTGCCAGTTTCCAGAATGGCCTGGGTCCTGAGAAAATTCCAGCCTTATCTCCTCCCTACACCCTCACTTTCTGCACTCCGACCTGTTCCCTCCAGCCTCGGGGCATTGAACTATGCTGCACTCAACCCAAGACACTCATTCTGCTTTATCTAGTTAGATGGATAAAAAAGCACAAGTTAATTATATGTTGATGATGAGATGTTTTAAATATAAAGTCAAAGATAGTTTAAAAGCAAAAGGATGTAAAAAATATATGCCATGCAAACACCAATCATTAAAAAGTTGGAGTGAGCTGGGCTCGGTGGCTCAGCCTGTAATCCCGCACCTTTGGGAAGCTGAGGTGAGTGGATTGCCTGTGCCCGCGGGTTCGAGACCCGCCTGGGCAGCGAGACCTCATCTCTACAATAAATCAAAAAATCAGCCAGGCGTGGTAGCACATGCCTGTAATTCTGGCTACTCGGAAGGCTGAGGCTGAAGGATCACCGGAGCCCAGCAGGTAGAGGCTGCGGTGGCCAGGAACAGCCACTGCACTCCAGTTTGGGCGACAGAGTGAGACTCCGTCAAAAAAAAAAAAAAAGTTGGAGTGGCTATAGCAGACATAAAAGAGAGAAAAATTAGCAGCAATAGAGATATTTAACAATGAAAGAAGTCTAGTTCATTAAGAAGACAGTATTCCTAAAGTGTATGCGTCTGATAAAAGAGCTTCACAATGCATAAAGCAAAACCCAAAAAAGCTAAAAGGAGAAAATAGACATATCTATAGTTTCAGCACAAATGTGTGTATTTCTCAGTAATTACTTGAAGAAGTAGTGAAAAAAAAGCAGTAAGGACATAGAAGACTTGAACAACTGTCAACTAACCTCTAATTAGCATCGTTAGAACATTAACTCAACCACTGCTATAGAAACACTCTTTCCAAGTGCACATGGAACATTCACCAAGATTGACCATATTCTGGTCCACAAAACAAGTCTCAAAACACTTAAAAAGATTTAAATCATACAAGCTATGTTTTTTGTCTGCCGTAGAATTAATCACCAATAACCAAAAGATATTTGAAAAATAAAAACACAAAATATTTGAAAATTAAGGAACACACTTCTGAACTATGGGTCAAGGAAGAAATCACAAGGAAAATTTTTTAAATATTTTGATCTAAAAGTCAATTAAACATCTTAAACCTTGTGGGATGCAGCTAAAGCAGTGCTGGAAGGAAAATTTATAGCTTTTATAGCACAAAAGAAGTCAGACAAGGTGATGGATTATTTAATTTTAAATTTATGTAAAGTGTAAAAACAGACAAAACTGATCTAACTCTTAGAAGTTAAGATAGTGGTTCTTCTTGGGTAAATGTAGTCCCTAAAATGATGTTGTATTCGTCTGCTAGGGCTGCCATAACAAAATACCACAGACTGTGTGGTTTAAATAACAGACATTTATTTTCTCCCAGTTATGGAGGCTGAAAGTCTAAGGTCAAGATACTGGCAGAGTTGGTTACTGCTGAGGCCTCCTTCTCTGGCTTCAGAGAGCTACCTTCTCACTCCATCCTCACGTGACCTTTTCTCTGTTTACATATATCCCTGGTGACTCTTCCTCTACTGTGCACAAGTGCTATTGGATTAGGACTCCACCCTTATGAGCTCTTTAAACTTAATTACCTCTTTAAAGGTGCTGTCTCCAAACACAGTCACATTAGAGGTAGGAATTTCAACATATGAATTTGAATGAGACACAATTCAGTCATAGCTGGCACACGAGGACAGCTTCTGGAATACTGGGTGTTTCCTGTTTCTTTACATGAATGCTAATTCTCTGTGTTGCAGCTGTATTTAATTTCTAAAAATCAATGGGTTGGCTCACATATGGTAATGTATTTTTTGTATGTATATTAAAAGTTAGTCAACTTTGTAAGTGTAAAAAGATATTCCTTATAAGTATAAAAATAGTTAAAACTGAAAAAGAATTCATCATGAAGAAAAGAGACACAGGCTAGTCAGACTATTTGCCCCATGCCCTGTTCTGTATAGAATTTCTAAGAGCAAGGACCCTAGGGTTAGCCAGACCAAGTTTGAGACTCAGCTCCACCATATAGGGATTAACAGTTTACTTCTGCTCTGTTTCCTCAAAAATGAAGCAGCCTACTTGGTATAGCTGCTGCGGGAGTCAAAACACTCAACAGACATGAGCACCATAGTTCATTGCTCTGCCTCACTTCAGAGCTTCTTGGTGGGAGTCCAGTTAAGATTAGGGAAGGAAGAGTCTTCAATGAATCTCAAAGATGATGTGAACTGCTTCTACAGACTTGAAAATCTACTGTATAGAGGAAAGTTTGTTTTAAAAAGATGGGAATTTATACTGCTTTCAAAGAGAGTAACAAGTTATTTGGTAACACTCCACAGGTGTTACATGGACATATGGATGGAGCAAGACTTAAAGAACCAAAGGTGAAGAGTATCCAGGTATAAAGCTTCCAACTTAGTCCTTCTTTTTGTTTTTCCCTCAAACTGGAATGCTTTTCTCTTTTCTTCTCCTTAAATAAAACTGTCTTTGCATCCTTCATGTTTCACTTAAATGCACCAAAATCGATGACCCCATCTCAGGTTGTTTTAATCCACATGAATCCTCCTCTTTTTTTGAACTCCTATGACTTGCAGATTATTATACTTTTTTGTTTCCTAATCACATTGTAATTGCATTTTAGCTGTTTTTTTTATGTAACTGTCTTCTCACTGAAATTATCAGCATAGAGAACAGAGACTTCTTTTCCTGGTATTTTCTGCCTAGATTGCAAGATAAGGAAGAGACCACTCTGTCTTCTTCAGAGTTTTACCCACATTTTAGCCTAGGCCAATGCCTTGAGGGTGGTGCACATTAAAAACTGCTGAAAAAAGTTTTAGTTATAGGTGCTACTACAAATGCTACAAGGCTCAAGCAGTTCCTGAAATGTTTAAAGGAAGATTTAAAAAGTAGGCAAAAATAAAAAAGTAAGACTGCCGGAGAAATGAGGGACAGTCATGGGATAGTGCTACAAGTTAAGAGAAATGGATCAGCTGGTGACCATTTTATTCTCTTAAGAGTGAAGGCTAGCTGGGCTCTGTGGCTCAGCCTGTAATCCCGCGTTTTGGGAGGCTGAGGTGAGTGGATTGCCTGAGCCCGTGAGTTCGAGACCCGCCTGGGCAACTGGCGAGACCTCATCTCTACAATAAATAAAAAAATTAGCTGGGTGTGGTAGCGTGCGTCTGTAGTTCCAGCTACTTGGAAGGCTGAGGCGGAAGGATCGCCGGAGCCCAGCAGTTTGAGGCTATGGTGGCTGGGAGCAGCCACTGCACTCCAGTCTGGGTGAAAGAAGTGAGACTCCAACTCAAAAAAAAAAAGAGTGAAGGCTAAGACTCAAAGTCTAAATTGCTAGAATTCTTTTCTGTCTGTTCTCCCCTTCAAAGAAGTTTTAGAGTCTATAAAATGTGAAGCTATATGTGTTTTTGTTCACAAAGCCTATTGTATATCTTTATATAATTATTATTTTGAGAGCATTTTAATGAGTACCAAATAATCCAGCATAGACACAGATCACGATTTATTTCACCATTCTCCACTCTTAAAATCTTAAGTTGTAATAATGCTTTGGATATTTTTTTTGCATAAATATGTGACTATCTTTCAGATTATTTTCTCACCATATATACCAAAGAATTCTAGAAGAGAGTTAGTAAGCCAAAGTACATGGGCACTTTAGAGACTTGTTTTTTTGTTTATTGATAAATTACTTTTCAGATTATGTACCATCACTAGGAATAAGTCAGAGCTACCTTTAAAAAATGGGAGAAGTTATATTCTAGATGCAAACTATAGGACTGTATGTAAAAAAAAATCAATAAAATAAACAGAGAAAGGAGATCTGCACTCTAAGTGATACCTACATATTTTTTTAGTGATGATAATAGTGACAGGAGTGATAGTCACAAGTATATTGTGTTTACCTTTTAATTCAACTTTCCAATAAGAAAAAAAGTACGTGATTACTGTCTTAGTCAGTCAGGCTTCTGTAACAAAGTACCATAAACTGAGTGGCTTCTGAATGACAAAAATGTATTTCTCACAGTCCGGAGGCTGAAAAGTATAAGATGAAGACACCATCAGATTCAGTGTCTGGCGAGTGCCCATCCCGCATATGTGGCACTTTCTCACCGTGTCCTCCTATGTTGGAAGGGGCGAGCTAGCTCTCTGAGGTCTCCTTTTAAAGGATACTAATCCCAATTGCAGGCTCTGTCCCCATGACTTAATCACCTCCCAAAAGGTCCCGTCTCCTAAACTTGGGGGTTAGCACTTTAACAAATGAATTTAGAGGGATACGAAATTGCACAAATCATAGCAATTACATAAAATAAGAGTTCTCAATGAAAAAATGGTCTAGGCTCTTGAAATTATGGGAAATATGCCTTGATTTAAATTGTAAGATTATGCATCGTGTACTACCAGATATATTTTTTTAACTACAATTTGTGGCTCTATTTTGTGACTGCGCGTCACTCAGAATATGGAAATATGGATCTTGTCAAGTGAAGAGGCTGGATGTGCTAAAATAAATATTTTTCAGCCCCAAATAGGATGTTTCTGGCCTGATTATGGGATCAAGGGTTTCTGTAGTCTTTCCTGTCCTGTCATTTACACTGGAAGGGCAAATGAGACAAATAAGAGAATTCACAAGGACTCTCACTGGAGAAAGCAGAATCGGGAATGGGTATGAAAGGCTCAATTTGTCGAGAAGGGGCTAACAGTCATAATACTTCATAGGGCTGGTGAGGAGGATAAACGTAGTCATGATAGTAGATTTTTCTTTGGGACAGAGCAATCCCCTGGTGGAGTTCACAGGCAGAAGGTCCCAACAGGAGGTCTCTTTCTTTGACTTCTAAAACTCCAGAGTCTCTCAATTTCCCTCTGACTTCTTAATTGCTACTTCTTGTCCCCATCTGTGACCTCTTTTTATCTACCTCTGGGTGTCCTCAGGATTTTGTTTTTTTCTTCTTACTTCACACATCCTACTTAAAGCATCCCATTCACGTTCATGAATTTAATTACTGTCTGTCTATCTAACTTATCTATTGAAATAGAGGGGTGTACATTTTGGTTTTCTTTTCTTTTCTTTTTCTTTTTTTTTTTGAGCTGGAGTCTCACCCTGTCACCCAGGCTGGAATGCAATGGCATGCTCATGGCCACTGAAGCCCAGACTCAGGTGATCCTTCTATCTCAGCCTTCCAAGTAGCTGGAACTACAGGCATACACCCATGAGCTCAGGAAATCCTCTCACCTTGGCTTCCGAAAGTGCTGGGAGCATAGACGTGAACCACTGTGCCTGGCCACATTTTGGTTTTCAAATCTACACTTTCAGAATACATTTATGTGCCCAGGAGCCTTATGTTCTCATGGCATCCTCTGTCCTGGACTTCTGCGTTCTCACACTGTTCTGTGTCAAGCCACTGGTGAAACTTGGCCCCTTCTTTGCGAAGTAATTCTTCACACAGGACTTAGGGGGAAGTAGACTTTCCCAAGGATCAGGGAAAGGACTGAGAGAGGGAAGGGCTTACCACGAAGAAATGCTAACAGCTTCATACAGAAACACAATGCCAAGAAACCTCCAGAGTCCTGAGTTGTCTGGGGCCAGAAGCTCAACACCCAGAATACTAGAGTCTTGAGATGTCTCTGGCTGTTGGGAGCCGGACACGGAGGCCCACTGAGCATTAGGGATCAGGAAGGGCCGTTGACCCCTAGACCACTAGGATGCGTTCGGGAGGTATTGACCCCATTTCCTCCCCCTTTCTACTCAGCACTAACCAGATTAAGCTCCTGTGAGCTCAAAACATAAAAGCTCTGAGACCGGGACAAACACAAGCTAACTTTAGAAGCTCATTGCTCCCATTCTTCCACAAACTGCAGTTTTGGCTTTCACACAACTTACAATTCAAACTCGGGTCACATCTCAGAGCCTTGGTATTGGTCACAGGCTTCTGGGTCATGATCTTAGGATTTATTGAAGTTGAATAAGGTGTAAATTGTAGAATATAGTTTTAGAAGACAGCCATTTTGTTGAAAGAATGCAGCTGGGTTACTTGCAGGTAGCCCACTGTGAACTTTGGACTGAGCCACATTCCAAACATTCTGGGATGGGCCACTTTAGTTTGTAAAGTAAGTACTTAAGTCTCTACAGAATTGTTTAACTTGGTATTAATATGAAAAGGGTTTAAAGGCAATCATGGATTAAGGTTTCATGGATTAGCTTATGGGATTATACCTGAAAGAACATCTGGTAGGTGGGGAACGCCCCTCACACCCCCGACTGTGTATAAAAGACCTGTTGTAATTCCCAATAAATGGCTTCTGCACTAGACTGGAGTCCAGTCTCTTTCTTTCTCTCTCTCTCTCTCTCTTTCTCTCTTTCTTCTACCCCCCAATCGCCAACACCGTTTCCACCTTTGAGGTACCCTGAACCCGGCTGGAGCTGGACTCCAGCATCTGGTCACCCACCCTGGGGAGTTTTGTTAGTACTTCACCCACCTAGAATTAGCCACATTTAACACTCAAGCACCCATGCCTTTGACTCTCATCTCCGTCCCCTGGTTTCATGACCATGCTCCTCACTACCCAAAGCAACAAACAAATCTTAGATCTTATCTTGTGCCAAAGGGTTTTTTTTTTTGTTTTTTAATTTTAATTTTAAAGATATGGGGTACAATTCAGAGTCAGGTACACAAATGTTCATTATGCAGGTACACTTGTTGATGAGGTATGCCCCCTCTCCCCTGGTAGTTTCCCACTACTGCCAATCCCACCCTCCCCCCTTCCCCCTGGAAGATTCCTACAGCTGCCATTCCTTTTCTTAGAGTGTTATGATAATTGCTCAAGGTACATTTATGAGTGAGAACATGCGATACTCAAGTTCTTTGCTTCTTTGATAGATCACTCAGTATTATAGACTCTAAGTCCACCCAAGTTTTTGGGAAATTCATAATTTTGTCTTTCTTTATCGCTGTGTAATATTCCATCATGTATATGTACCACATTTTTTAATCTGGTCCTCTTTTGGTGGACAGCACAGTTAGTTCCATGTTTTTGCTATTGTGCATAATGCAGCAATAAACATGTGTATGCAAGTATCTTTTCATAGAGTAATTTGAGTTCCTCTGAGTATGTTACTAGTAGAGGGATTGTGGGGTCATATGGAAAGTCGATTTTTAGATCTTTTAGGAATCACCAAACTGTGTTCAACAGAGGTTGTATTAGTTTACACTCTCATCAAGAGTGTGAAAGTGATCCCTTTTCCCCGCATCCTCTCCAGCATCTGTTGTTTTTTGAGTTATTGATGATGGCCATCCTAATTGGAGTTAGGTGGTATCTCAGTGTGGTTTTAATTTGCATTTCTGTTATGACTAGTGAGGCTGAGCATTTTTTCATGTACTGTTGGCTGCTGTATGTCTTCTTTTGAGAAGTGTCTATTCAAATCTTTTGCCCACTTTGTAATGAGGTTGTCTGTTTTTTTCTTTTTAGCATGTTTGAGTTCCTTGTAGATCCTAGATGTTAGGCCTTTGCCAGATATACAGTTAGCAAATATTTTTTCCTAGTCTGTGGACTATCTCCCTGCTTTCTTGATGGTTTCTTTGGCTTTGCAGATGCTTGTCAGTTTGATGAGATCCCACTTGTCAATCTTATCTCTTATGGCATGGGCACTTAGGGTTTTGATCAGGAATTGGTTGCCAGTTCCAATTTCCATAAGGGTGTCTCCTGCATT